>NC_052502.1:55833761-56133761 GCF_016617805.1 Bactrocera tryoni | reverse complement strand
TGTGTAGAAGTTCGCGCAAGAGAGGAAAGTTCTCTGATCGCCATTCACTTGGGAGTGGCCAGAAACGATACTTTTACATATGACTCAAGCAGCTCACGACTTCTGGTCTTTGACTAAGTATCCTCTGGGTAGCCTGAGAACATCCGTTTGAAAGCGAACATCCCTTGTGCGCTGGGTTTGGGACCCGCCACGTAAAAAACACTCCAATGAAAAAGCAACAACAGCCTCGGATGAGAGACACCCCTTTTGATGACGACCATGGCAAACGAAATAAGGACAACGATTTGAGGGCATGCTCCTGGAATGTCCGGCCCCTTCATTGGGAAGGTGCCGCTGCCCAGCTGGTTGATGTCCTCGTAAAAATAAAGGCTGACTTCACCGCCGTCTAAGAAATGCGATGGACGGGACAAGGACTGAGACGAGTAGGTCCTTGTGGCATTTACTACAGTGGCCATATAAAGGAACGCAAGTTTGATGTGGGATTCGTGGTGAGAGAGAGATTCCGCCGCCGAGTACTATCATTCACTGCGGTGAATGAAGGTCTAGCCACAATCTGCATCAAAGCGAGGTTCTTCAACATATCGCTGATTTGCGCCCACGCCCAGACGGAAGAGAAGGACGATGTGACCAAAGATGCCTTCTATGAGCGCTTGGAGCGCACTTATGAGAGCTGCCCTCGCCACGATGTCAAAATCGTGTTTGGTGACTTTAACGCCAGGGTGGGTAAAGAAGGTATCTTTCGCACCACGGTCGGTAAACTCAGCCTCCACGACGAAACATCCCCAAATGGGTTGAGGCTGATCGATTTCGCCGGGGCCCGAAATATGGTTATCTGTACTACTAGATTCCAGGATAAACAGATTCATCAAGCTACCTGGCTGCCTCCGGATCGAAAAACTACACAAAACTCAGGCATTCATCTCAAAGTTCCAGCGTGCGATAGGAAATATTTCATGGAGGTTATGAACAATGGCCGTCCTTCCGGGGCATGTTTACAGCCGTGTACATTAACCATCCATAACTATCACAAGCGCAAAAATTGTATCACCTCCGATACAAAAACTAAAGGTCAAGCAGACGTAATAGTCAAATAGTTCGCATTAAATGACGATAATTTCAATTTAGGTTGGGAAGCTCTGATGACAAGATATGAAAATGAGAGAATATTGGTCGACAAGTAAGTAACGATACTTATGAACTTGCCTAAAATTCAAAAAGAAACTAGTGAAGAATTCATCAAACTGGAATCCACTGTTTCAAAGTGTTTGTCGGTTCTATCGACACAAAATATTCCCACATACAATTGGGATGCTATTCTGGTAAACATATGTACCGCCGCATTATCAGAAAAATCGTTGCTTTTGTGGGAGCAATCGCTCTCATAAAGAAGAAAACGCCCAACGTGGCAGCAGATGAAAGATTTCTTAGCTACACAATCTGAAATTGCAGAGAGAGTTGAATAAAAAATAGTCAGAACTAAAAACGTTCAACACGATCTAAATCGAAGCTTCAATAGATCCCAAGCCAAAAGTAACAATCATTTAAATAGAAGTTTTTTGAAAACACAATCGGTCACATTTGAACAAAATAAATACACTCATGCGAACTATGTACAGGAAGGCTTAAGCTAAAAACTTGCAAGAAGTTTAAAAAATAGAATAATTAAATCAATGAAAGGAACAACTTTGTCAGATCAAAAAGACTAGGTACAAACTGCTTGTCCCACTCCCACAATCTTAATACTTGCAAAGCAGATTCAATTGCGTATATTGCCACAAAAGGCATAATTCTATGTTACACCTCAATAACTTTCCTAACACACCTCAAAAGTAGCGCTGTCTCAAGCCAAAAAGGCACGCGTTTAGTTGCAATGAACACCTCCCCGAAACAATAAAATCCCGACCGGCTTTGCCAGGAGACACCATGGTGTTCAAATGCATTAAAAACTCATAGCCTACACAGCGAAAATCATACTAGAGACCTACTACCCACAGCAAGTTGTTCTCCATCGAACATCGTGGAGAATTGTTCAAACTTAGAGCCCTAATAGACCAAGGATCACAACGATCATTCATAGCGTCTAGAGGACAAAATAGACTAAAACTGCAAACAAAACATGTCAACAATGAAATTACGGGTATGGGCGGACGAGTAGTACGAAACCCAAATAAAATCTGCCCCATTAGCCTAATTTCCCCTTAAGCGGATAAGCGCTTTCAAGGAGAAGCCATAGTCTTACCGCAACTTACCAACATGCTTTCAAGCTATAGCATATAGATAGCAAAAATTGGCAAAAGGTTACACACCTAATGCTAGCAGATCCCAACTGCAACACCCCCGCTCAAGTAGACCTTCTATTAGGCAGCGGTTTTATATCGCAAATTATACTAGAAGGTGTTGAAAAATTTCAAAAACACTTCTGGTGCAAAATACCATTTTCGGAAGGGTCCTAAGTGGACTAGTTGCGGAACCAGTCACAGCAATGACAACTCAAGTTGAGGAAATCTCAAACGAGTACCTCAATTCACAATTGAGAAAATTTTGGGAGTGAGAAGAGCTCCCGCCAATTCCAATTACAACATCCAAAGATCAGTATTGTGAAGACTTTTACAAAGCCACAACTACTGATCGATCAGATAATGGTCGGTATGTCGTACGACTACCACTAAAACAACAATTTCCAGACACACTCGCCTTTTAGGTCACTTTCGCACTTCTGCAACACAGAAGTTTGCATCTTCAACCCCAACTCCAGCCTTGAAATTTCCGAAATTCGCCTAAAATCGTGAAATTGTCTACCTAGCGCCTGAAATACGCATCTCATGGCAAATGTATAAAAACAAAAGTTCATTTGTCACGTCATTTGCTACCGAAATGGTATGTGATCATGGCTGTAGGACGAACCGTTCCCGAGATACGATCGAAAAGCGGTGCGCCACAGCGCAAGGTGAAAATTGTTGCAGCTTTCAGCTGGGTAACCTGTATTGGTCACCCAGAACCCACCGCGTGGAGGTGGCTGCTCTTCGCGTTCCTCCCAAGCCCAACCCAACCAACCAACCATATTTCAGGCTTGTTTTAGTCTGAATCTGTGTCAAATTTATTGATAAAATCATATTTTGTACTAAACTTTGGCACTTGTTGCCTAGATTTCAGTGTGTAAAGCGTATAAAACGATCACGAGATTGGGGGCCAATAACTTTAGAAGATGCTCTCTGTCACCAGTTTGACGGTTGCTCTCTCGACTGCCACAGTGTGAGAGGGGAATTTACTAAATTTCCATACCCTGCAGTGTCTCCCGACAGCCCTTTTATGAGTTCTTCGTTAGAAACTGAACAAAGAACTGGTGGAACAGTCAAGGTAATAGTCTTCCATCATATCGTAATAATTATGAGCTTTGAAATTCAGCTTTGGCACTTTATTACATCTAACCCTTCCATTTACAGTGTCAGACTCTGCTTCTCTGGCTGCCAGAAGACGGTCAAGGGCCAACTTTCTGACTTCTATCCGTTCGTCAGTCATCATACTAAGGAGAATGTTTTCTGGAAGAACAAAGAAAGCATTCTGTTGAATGGATGAATCGACAACCTTGCGCAGTTTAGCAGCTAAGTATCTCGACCTTTGAATTGCAGCATAGAGATGGCGCGAGCCATCTTTGATTGAACTGTTTAATCTTATTGAGAACCACAAAGGTGAGTAAACTGTATGTATGTACTTGACCGAAATCTGTATTTCCTTTGTTGGTTTGTCAGTAGAAATGTATAATCTCAGAATTCTATTTGCACAGGTGAGCCAGCGAGATTTGCACATGTTACCTGGATGCATCGACGCTAAATCTGAGGAACATTGACCGGAAATAACAGCTTCTGATATTTTATAGAGATAAGCTTGGTCTGTGCTAAGTTGGGTGGATTAATAACCTCAGAAGGTAATTGGCAGGATGGAAAACTTTCAAACTTGACAACAGGCAACTTTTCACAATCAGGGAGCAGTTTATCTATGTCGCCAGAGAATGTATTTGGACTCTTTGAGACACCATCTATGTGTTCGAAAAGAGCACGAAATACAAGTTCGTTGAAATGTAATGGCCTACCTACTCTTTCTTCTAGTTTCCGAATGATTCCACCTTTTCTACCTGTGTTCGTGTTGGTGCCATCAGCACCGACAACTTCTAGATGTTCCACATCAACTGAATTGTCTTGAAAATGTTGCCATATAGCTTGCGTCTCATCCTCAGCTGACCCGGAAGGAGAGGTGACGTGGCCAAAGTAATGATAACCAGGTTCCGCTATAAGAAAAATATGTTCCACTTTGACAGTGTCGCGGTAGTTCTTTTCACCTTCGCTGACTTGTGTAAGTATATTGTCTTTGCGGCCGTCAAAATATACCCCATACTTCCCACATTTCAACCAGATTTAATGCTCCTCATATTATATTCGTACATATAGAAGATTAAGATTTTCAGCGGATTATTTTCCGAAAATCTGCATATAGTCCACTACGCGACTTTAAATTGAAAACAGTTACCTTTGGCGTAAACTGTGCCCCATATCTAGCCATTCGTACACTACACGCTGGCAGAAGACACAAAGTCAGAATTCCCTCTGGCAACACAAGTCTTAAAAACGCAAACGTGTGTAGACGATATACTGTCTGGAAACCACAGTCTTCCACAAGCATACGAGTCCTTATCGCAGGTAGTAAATGCTCTCAAGGGGTTCCATTAAAAAAGATAACAGCTAATCACCTAAATATTTTAAAAAATATTCCAAAAGACCATTTGTTGGATACTAATTTCCTTATATTCGAAAAGAATAGTACAACAAAAACACTAGGCATTCAATGGAATGCTATATCTGATAAGTTTTCATATAGTACAGAGTCAATATCCGACATAACAAAGGGACAAATTTTATCCTCAGTTGCAAAACTTTTCGACCCCGCAAGATGGCTTTCGCCAATTATGATACATATCCGAAAATCCTGATCCAAGAATTATGGCTAGACGGATCCGACTGGGACGAACAAATGAAACCACGGTGGGTAAACTATTCTCCCGAATACAAAGTGGAACTACTCGGCTTCTTTGACGCCTCTGAAAAGCATATTGTGCCACTATATATGTGCGTACACAAAGCAATGTCACAACTACAAGTCACCTACTAGCGGCAAAAGCAAAAGTTGCACCTTTAAAAACGTTAAGCCTCCCACGACTTGAACTCTGTGGCGCTCTGCTACTAGCAAAACTAGCTTCAATGGTACAGACCCACTTAAACATGGGGAAATATAAATTATATTTATGGTCCGATTCCGAGATAGTTCTAGCCCTGTTAGAAAAACCACCACATGCGTGGAAAACGTATATTTCTAACAGAACATCTGAAATACTAATGACATAGTTGGATCAGCCACTTGGCGACACGTAGCCAGTGCTGACAATCCTGCTGATCTAGGTACAAGAGGATTCAAACCTCTGCATCTCGTCACCTCCACCCTCTGGTGGAATGGCCCCCGATGGTTAACAGAATTTCACGATTCTTGACCACAATCGCCCATGCGCAACATACTTGCTCTTATCATGCAACCATGGATGACACTGAGATCCTTGAACGATTTTCATGGTTCCCCCGAGCTTTCCGGGTAGTCACCTATATGCTCATGTTTTTAGAGCGGCTTAAACTTAAAGTTAAAGGAGCAACTTATCTCCATTGCGATGCGTTGACGCTCCAAGACTTACAAAAAGCAAAGGTCGCCCTTATCGCATCAACCCAAACGCGCTACTTCCGCCGCGATATAGCATTACTAAGAGAATCTAAGCCTATTGATAAAAAGAGCTCACTCTTTGTTCTAAACACATTTCTAGACAAGAAGGGTCTGCTTCGTGCGAATGGTTGGCTTGCTAATTCAAACCTAACGTATAATGAACGCCACTTTATAATCATACCAGAGAAGTGTCCGTTTGCCACTTTATTTATTAGATATATCCACATACTAATACTCCACGCCGAACATCGCCTCTTGCAACATATGGTCCAAGAGTTGTACATACCCCGGCTTAAACCCCAAATAAAGAAGTGCATTTTTATGTGCAAAATATGCACTATGCATAAGCAGAAAATGCGATCGCAGATTATGGCAGCACTTCCACCTGAAAGCTGCAATTTTGCTCTGCCTTTCACCACTACAGGTGTATATTTTGCTGGGCCTTTTATGATAAAGGCGTCCATGCTAAGGTCTCCTACCCTCATGAAAGACTTTGTGGCTGTTTTTGTCTGTTTCGCGACAAAAGCAGTACACCTTGAGTTATGTACGAATCTGACGACGGAGGCTTTTCTTGCGGCTTTTGCTCCCTTCGTCGGACGACGAGGTTTTCCATCAGAAATCATGAGCGATAGGTAAAACATTTATCGGAGTTCAAAGAGCTACCGAAATACGGTTTGTGGACAGGCACCTCTTAACCCTTTATAACTCAACTAAGTAAAAACGGAAAAACTGTATCGTTTCTAATAGATTTCGGATAGAAATGAAATACGTGTTTTATAGTTTAAACAATTTTTTTTTATTTGGGTGAAAACCAACAAAAAAGGGTATGTGACAGATATGTCACGTTATGTAACAACGTCTCTAAGCTCATTGAATAATAATATTTGTATTTCGTGAGTATTTACATGTTTTTTAGGAAGTGTGAAATTCTTTGAAGCAATTGTTTTGCTTGTTGTAGCATAAAGCCACACCACATTTTTCACATACCGTTTGTGATACTCCAACACATCCTGGACGCTTGCAACGAATTCGTTTTTCTGCCCATACCGGCCAGTGCCCAACTTGATCTTGCCTAACTGCCATAGGAGGAACATGTTGGGCTGGGCCCTTATGCTTTTTAGATTGTATCTCCGCTTCAATTCCTTTCCGTTTCATAGGGGACTTTGTACCCAATTTGCGCAACACCGTGGCAGCTTCTAAACGAAAATCAGCAGATGACAACTGATTGCCCTCTAATTTTTTTTTCTTTATGAGCTCTTTTGTATAAGAGCCAAGCATTAGACATTGCAAGGTTTAAAAAGTGATAAAATAGACGAACGTGCCAGCGCTTGCTTCTTAGCAATATCTTATAGCGGCCTATGATGCTGTCAATGATATCAACCCCACCCATGTGCCGATTATACTCGGCTACAATATAAGGTCTTTCAATATCTATGTATCTTTTGTTTGCCTTATCATAGCGGTGTACTGTGGACTTCGGTAGCTCACCAGTGCAATTAGAAGCAAGAGTTACACTTTTGTTGTCTTTCCAGACAACGGTGGCTATATCTATTCCTCGCACACTTCCAACATATTCTACGCTGTGACCACGGGTCTTTTTCGAAATATCCTTATCTGTTGGCAGTTTAGAGTCAGGTATCCTATTTCGTCGTATTGTTCCTAAACTAAGAATTCCTTCCTTGGCCAAGTATTCTATAAGTGACAATGACGGGAAATAGTTGTCGAAATAAAGTTTATAGTTTTGGTTCTTTGGAATATTTCTGGCCAGTCTCATGACAACATTTGAAGCAGCACCTAAATCTGGTTCTCCGGGTTTCAAACTATTTTCAGTTCCAGATTCCACTTCAAAACTATACGCGAATCCGTTAGTGTCGCAAAGTACAAATATTTTAAATCCCCATTTTTTCGGCTTTTTAGGATTAAACGAGTATCGTTTTAGGACATGTCGAGCTTTGGTGGAGCAAATTTGCTCATCTATAGCTGACTTTGTAGCGGAATTTTTTTGCAAGTTTCGTTTAGTTTTGCCAATACGTATATTGGTCGAATTTTAAAAAGTCTATCAGCTTCGGGATGATCACGAGAAAGCATCTTAGAATTGTCATTAAAGTGAATACATTGTCTCAATTTTTCAAACTTGTTCGCTGCCATTGTTTCCTTTATGAAAGGTGTACCGATTTCGTTATTCCTATGTTTTGTCACTCTCGGGAGGGGCACCAAAGACATCATGTATGTTATCTCAATAAATTGTTGAACGACTTCGGATACATGGAAACTATTGTTGGGATCCTTTTCCCTTATGTATAGGTTAGTTTGTTGCGCAATATCTTTGATTAATTCAAGAGGAAGTATTTTTAGGAAAAATTGTATGGGTGTTTAAAAATCCAAAATATCAGCAGGCAGTTCTTCCTTTCCAGTGAAACGTATTTGATGTTCGTTTAGTTCAATATTCTTTTTCTTCCAGACTACATTCATTTTTGGTTTAGGGCGATGTGACGATCCTTTCTGAGTGGCATTTGTAGGCATGGCTGATTCCTCCAAGCGAACGTCAATATCTTCCCTTTCGTTTTCGAAAAGAGCGTCATTTTGCTCACAATCGAGTTCAAAGTCTGAACTTATATCGCCCTCAGGATCAAAATCGGGATCTGTAACGCTATTATCGTCAGTTTCGAACCCATCTTCACTACTTTCATAATTCATCAACTCTTCAAGAATTTTATCAGCAGATAAGTTACGAGACGCCATTCTGGTGAGTATATAAGAAATCAACACAAACAAATTTTTAGTGACCCTTATTAATCAATGTTACAGGAATGGTACAAACCTAAACTTCACTATGTGTATATTGTATTAGTGAACATTTTTCGTATTATCTTATAGAAATTAAACATAATAGTGAACTTACCTGGACTTTTCCACTAAATATTTTATTAAAACACTGAAAATTTTTTTATTTTTATCATTTCGGTAATTGCAAGCACGTGCTTTCACTAACTTCACCACAGCGAAAAAGAAACTACCGTTTTATAAGTGATGCCAATACATAAAAAACCAGAGAATTTTAAAATTGAACAAGTAAGGAAGGGCTAAGTTCGGGTGTCACCGAACATTTTATACTCTCGCATGATAAAGTGATAATCGGGATACCGTTATTAGCAACTTTATTGCGAAAATATAAAAATGATGCCCTTTGAATTACATGAAAATATCTGAGAGATTTACCGATATTTACGGTGAAAAATTAGGTCAGGCACTGAATTCTTCGTGTTCGATATCAGGGACCTGGAAAAGTTATAGTCCGATCACGACAATTTTTCCACAAGGGATACCTCAGCTCAAATACCGTATTTGTGTAAAGTTTTATTCCGCTATCATCATTGGTTCCTAATGTATATATTGTACAGAGAGGGCATCAGATGGAATTCAAAATAGCGTTATATTGGAAGAAGGCGTGGTTGTGAACCGATTTCACCCCTATTTCGTACATGTCATCAGGGTGTTAAGAAAATATTATATTCCGAATTTCATTGAAATCGGTAGAGTAGTTCCTGAGATATGGTTTTTGGTCCATAAGTGGGCGACGCCACGCCCATTTTCAATTTAAAAAAAAGCCTGGGTTCAGCTTCCCTCTGCCATTTCTTCCTTAAAATTAAATGTTTGAAACGTTTTTTGTTGGTCAGTTAACGCACTTTTAGTGATTTTCAACATAACCTTTGTATGGGAGGTGGGCGTGGTTATTATCCGATTTCCTCCATTTTTGAACTGTATATGGAAATGCCTTGAGGAAACGACTCTGTAGAGTTTGGTTGACATAGTAGTTTCCGAGATACGTACAAAAAACTTAGTTGGGGGCGGGGCAACGCCCACTTTTCCAAAAAAATTACGTCTAAATATGCCCTTCCCTAGTGCGATCCTTTGTGCCAAATTTGACTTTAATATCTTTATTTATGGCTTAGTTATGACACTTTATAGGTTTTCGTTTTTCGCCATTTTGTGGGCGTGGAAGTGGGCCGATTTTGCCCATCTTCGAACTTAACCTTCTTATGGAGCCAAGGAATACGTGTACCAAGTTTCATCATGATATCTCAATTTTTACTCAAGTTACAGCTTGCACGGACGGACGGACGGACGGACAGACGGACGGAAGGACAGACAGACATCCGGATTTCAACTCTACTCGTCACCCTGATCACTTTGGTATATATAACCCTATATCTGACTCTTTTAGTTTTAGGACTTACAAACAACCGTTATGTGAACAAAACAATAATACTCTCCTTTGCAACTTTGTTGCGAGAGTATAAAAATACGGAGTGTGACAGTGCTGCTACATCATACTAAAAATGGAAAAATTAATTTTCCTAGGTTTTGTACACTCTAAAAGGGTTTGTAACATATCTGTCACATGATGCTATAAAGGGTTAATATTAACATTAAGAGCTCATCTTTTGAGTGACTTGTTTTTCACATTCTCGAAAGTTTTTAGCCTGTTTTTCAGTTGAAAAAAAAAGGTTGCCTCAGAATGACACATATATACAAACGTGTATGTCTTTTGGAAAACTGGTGGTGGTATAAAAGGTGAGTGCGGAAAAAATACTATTGTAAATGAGAGTGCCGTTCACCTACCCAACTTTGACAGTTGACTGGATCTCGTAGGCTTTGACGATTCGCAATTGGAATGACTGGAATGGTCAGATTGAAATTCTAGGAAAAATATAAGTGAACAGAGAGATTTCTTGCCGCCGTTCAAAATCGCTAATAAAAATATATAAAACAATGAAAACTAAAGAAAATGCGATGTGGTTGTTTGCTGCTTTGCGGAAGTTAGAAAGTCGTTGGAATTTTACTAAATGGCAGCACAAAAAATAAATAAAACTAAGCGAATAGCATTTCCATATAGATTTTCTTATTGGATAATCTGCTATTAACAGCTGTTTTTTGTTTACAATCTGCAAATTAAAACCGAAAAAAAAAGCATCGAAAAGCATCAAAAACTATCAATAATAATCAAAAATTATTATTTATACAAAGAATTTTTTGAACAGCACATACCTTCAATAAAGTCCATTTCCTGAATAGCAGAACTTATTTTAAATTCGATTATTTTGCTTTTTAAACTTTGTTTAGGCATTTTATAAGTAGGAATTTCATTGGACTAGAATTGTAAACAATGAACAGCTGTTTGTGTAAAAATAAGCAAATAACCATACATAGGATGTTCACGGAGCACAGAGGTTATTTTTAATTTAATAATCACATAACCCGATAACCACCTTACCGTGAACAGGCTAATTGTATTCGCTAAGAATTGGAAATGGGCAAATTTCGGTAGATACTTCCAGTGGTTTGATATCAATTTCACCTCCCTTTTGTCAATTCATTTCAACGGAAGATGAACTCATCACGAATGTTTATCCGAACATTGGCCAAATTATCGTAACTGCGATAGCATGAGTGCACGCGCAATTTTAGCTTCCAAAAATACCGATGTTAATGACATAAACTGGAAGATTCAAAGCCAAATTCCGGGAGGTTTGCGCTCATATAAATCGATCGATCGTCTTGACAAGGAAGACGAAACCGTAAATTATCCAGTGGAATTGGCATGCGAAGTACTATCGCATTGTCCTTGTTCCAGCAAATGCAACTGCTGGCATGCTTCTCAAAAAGTTGCAAACACTGTACCATTCACAATACGCGATGACTTAAATGAAGTTGAACCGCGAGACGCACAACAGTCGGAAAACTTTCATGAATTGCAAAAGTAAATATCCTAAAAGCGCTTTATTGCAGTTCACATATCGACCCATTTGATACTGCTGATCTCATATCGTTCAAGACCAATAACCGCTATGTTGCTTTCTTTGGTGACGTACTTGCAAACGTATTTGATCGATTTCACCAATCTGCAATATTCAACATTGACATGAGTTTTGAATGTGAATTAGACAAAAGTGGCGAATATGGTACGATCCATATGTTTTCAACTTCGCTGTGTTGTTAACATCGATATTCACGCCTCTAATGCTAAATGTTTTGCCATTGTCGTCTGGTCTGGAAGCGACGCCGATACAGTGAATATCCGTAATTCCTCATTTCCGTTTCCGAAAGAAAAGCACATGAGTAGTGTTTCGTGCATTTATTATCAGACATACAAACCAAAAAGTAGGATTGTAAGGTTCGCAAGGTCCATGAACCATATTGGTTTTCACCACTTCGTATAATTCTGGATCTACCCCTGAATAAGGAATTTCCGCTGAAATGATTTCATCAATTTGATCTGGTGTAATCACCATCCGCATCCAAAGATGACTGTGTGCGTGTGTTCAACAGAATACATTCAGCATCTAACAGCACCATATATACCATAGATTGCTTCAAGATAAATACCATCAAACATCGCAGCTATTGTTTAAATAGTCGTGCTGTGATATCGTTACGGTCGCTAGCTGATTGACCGCGATCCATAATTCCGCACAATTCTCCTCATGAAAAGTATAAGGTATTTTGTTTCTAAACCTTTCCCGATCCACAACAAACAACCTTTAAAAACTTCATCAAGATTGGTTCAATCGTTCTCTTAGTGTTACTAACAAAAAAACATTCATTTTTATATAACGTTTGTATAGGAAAAGAAAAAGGCTGTTTTTAGGGGTTTTCCGGAAATTACTCGAATTTTTCTCGCCGTAAGAACCATCTTTGAATCATCATTTATCATTTAAGAAAAAGAATTGGCCAAATTTGTCCAGGCTTTATTGAGTTATGCGCGTACATACATACATACGCGTAATTTTATTTATATAGATTAGCAAAACTTTATATAAAAGGAAATTATTCGATAAAATAATCGAGTTCAATTTTGAAATTCAAACGGCGTATTTCGATTGTGCGGTGGCCGCCCCATAACTTATATACATACTTCTATATGAAATGGAGGATGGGGTCATGTGTAGGGAGGATGGAGTCATGTGTAGAAGTTCGCGCAAGAGAGGAAAGTTCTCTGATCGCCATTCACTTGGGAGTGGCCAGAAACGATACTTTTACATATGACTCAAGCAGCTCACGACTTCTGGTCTTTGACTAAGTATCCTCTGGGTAGCCTGAGAACATCCGTTTGAAAGCGAACATCCCTTGTGCGCTGGGTGTGGGACCCGCCACGTAAAAAACACTCCAATGAAAAAGCAACAACAGCCTCGGATGAGAGACACCCCTTTTGATGACGACCATGGCAAACGAAATAAGGACAACGATTTGAGGGCATGCTCCTGGAATGTCCGGCCCCTTCATTGGGAAGGTGCCGCTGCCCAGCTGGTTGATGTCCTCGTAAAAATAAAGGCTGACTTCACCGCCGTCTAAGAAATGCGATGGACGGGACAAGGACTGAGACGAGTAGGTCCTTGTGGCATTTACTACAGTGGCCATATAAAGGAACGCAAGTTTGGTGTGGGCACTTATGAGAGCTGCCCTCGCCACGATGTCAAAATCGTGTTTGGTGACTTTAACGCCAGGGTGGGTAAAGAAGGTATCTTTGGCACCACGGTCGGTAAACTCAGCCTCCACGACGAAACATCCCCAAATGGGTTGAGGCTGATCGATTTCGCCGGGGCCCGAAATATGGTTATCTGTACTACTAGATTCCAGGATAAAAAGATTCATCAAGCTACCTGGCTGCCTCCGGATCGAAAAACTACCAACCAAATCGATCATGTTGTGATAGACGGAAGACACGTCTCCAGTGTTTTAGATGTGCGCCCGCTCCGAGGTCCTAACATCGACTCGGACCACTATCTTGTTGCAGCCAAGATTCGCACCCGCCTCTGTGCAGCAAAAAACGCACGCAACCAAACACAAGGAATGTTCGACTCGAGAATCTGCAATCACAACAGACAGCCGAACGATTTTCTACTCGGCTTGCACTGCTGCTCTCTGAGAGCACTCGTCAACAACTCGGTATAAGGGAACTGTGGGACGGCATTTCAAACTCCTTACGTACAGCTGCAACCGAAACCATTGGTTTTCGGAAAGTGCAAAAGAACAGCTGGTACGACGAAGAGTGCCGTGTCGCAGCGGAGAGAAAACAGACTGCCTACCTCGCAACGTTACGATCGACCACAACACGTGCGGGATGGGATAGATACCAAGAGTTGAAGAGGGAAGCGACACGCATTTGCAGACAGAAAAATAAAGAGGCCAAAATGCGTAAGTTGGCCGACAGGGGTAATGCTCGAAAATTCTACTAAGAAATGCGGCGGCTTACAGAAGGTTTCAAGACCGGACCATACTCTTGTAAAACCCCCAAAGGTAATCTAGTCACCGATGCCCAAAGCATACTTAGATTATGGAGGGAACACTTCTCCAGCCTGCTGAATTGCAGTGAACGCACAACACCAGGAGAAGGCGAACCCGATTCCCCAATAGATGACGATGGAGCAGACGTTCCATTACCAGACCATGAAAAATTTCGAATAGCACTTGCCCGCCTGAAGAACAACAAAGCGGCAGGGGCTGACGGATTGCCTTCCGAGCTATTCAAACACGGCGGCGAAGAACTGATAAGGAGCATGCATCAGCTTCTTTGTAAAATATGGTCGAACGGAAGCATGCCCAACGATTGAAATTTAAGTGTGCTATGCCCAATCCATAAAAAAGGAGACCCCACAATCTGCGCGAACTACCGTGGGATTAGCCTCCTCAACATCGCATATAAGGTTCTATCGAGCGTGTTGTGTGAAAGATTAAAGCACACTGTCAACAAACTGATTGGACCTTATCAGTGTGGCTTTAGACCTGGCAAATCAACAACCGATCAGATATTCACCATGCGCCAAATCTTGGAAAAGACCCGTGAAAGGGGAATCGACATACACCACCTCTTCGTCGATTTCAAAGCTCGACAGCAGGAAAAGGAGCTGCCTTTATGCCGCGAGATCTGAATTTGGTATCCCCGCAAAACTAATACGGCTGTGTAAGCTGACGTTGAGCAACACCAAAAATGTCTACGTACTAGAAAATCCGTTCTATATCAAAATATAATATTGTGGTATTTTTATAAATGCACTGCCGTTATGCTTATGTCAGCTCCAGTAAGATGATGAAGGTTAATTAACTTTAATATGTGAAGTAAATGATTTGCAGCAACTTGATACGGATTTCTAAATTTCTATGTACAAGCAAATCTGTTCTATACCTAAATATAAGAAACAAACAGAAATGAAATCTCGATTATCACTTTATCATGCGAGAGTATAAAAAGTTCGGTGACACCCGAACTTAGCCCTTCCTTACTTGTTTTTTAAATCCTTTTGCGCTGGTTGGCGCTGAGCACAGTTTCCATAAGAGTGTGCGTTAGTCTTGTTCTCGTAAATGAAATAATCATGGGGTGGATAGCGGATTTAACTGGGTACTTATTTGAATAGAAATACAAACAAAACAGAAAAAATTGATGAAAGAGAAGATAACCGGGAACCGAAATCTTCTTAAGTGAGTTGTGCATGGGGTTAGTGCCGACAGGAAATGAAAGGAGAGTTGATTAGTCGATCATATTCTAGGTCCACGTGTGAGACTACGGTTTGCTCAGACTAACGGGTGATCCAAGTAGATGTACTTTTCTCAATAGCCTTTTTTGACAGATCATACCTGTGTCGTGTCAAGCTGTCGTGTCAAGCTGTGTGTGTTATGTATTGTTTGGTATTTCATTATGGAAAAACTTACGTCTGAACAACGTTTGCAAATCACTCAACTTTATTACGGAAATTCACGTTCTGTAAAGAATGTGTTTCGCGCGCTTCTCTCAACTTATGGTCAACAAAATCGGCCTATTGAACGTAGTATTCGCAAAACCATCACCCATCTTAAAACACAGCATTCATTATTGGATAATATTCGGAAATTGGAGCTCGTAATCTTAGCGACATTTGGTTCCAACAAGATGGTGACACTCCCCACAAATCGCGCCAATCAGTGGATTTATTGAGAGAGAGAATAATTTCACGTTGTCGGCCGGTCAATTGGCCACCAAGATCGTCAGACTTTTTCTGTGGGGGTATGTGAAGTCGAAAGTCTATGTGCGCAATCCCGCTTCAATTCAGGCCTTGGAACAAAACGCTTGTCATTCGCCAGTTATCAGCCGAAATGTTCGAACGAATCAACGAAATTTGGACTTAACAGATGGGCCATTTGAGACGTAACCGCGGTCAACATTTTAAAGAGATTATCTTCAAAAAAGAAATGCTAAATAATGTTCTTTCCAATGATAATAAATACAAAATGATTTGCATAACATTTTTTTGTTTGAATTATTCAATTAATTCAAATATTATGACAGAAAATAGCAAAAAAGAAAAAAAAACAACAAACGCATGCGGGAGCTGTAGCACATGAAAATTTGCATTAGCTCTGTTGTGCTACCGCTCCCAATTTTTTGCTACCGCTACGGCAGAGCATAGCGCAGAATTTAATTTTCTGCTCCCGCTCCAGCTATAGTTTTTTACCTAACAAAACTCGGAGCAGAGTAGAGCACTTACTTTACATTGTTATGCTGAGGCTATGCTGTGGCTCCCGACAAAGTTAGAGCGGTAGCAAGAGTAAGATGAAATGCTACGAGAGTAGCGTAGTTTTTCAAACGCTGCCAATCACCTGCGCCAACTACCATAGGATAAGCCTCCTCAACATCGCATGTAGTCAAATATTGATATAAACACCCTACAAAAAATAATACAAAGTACGATCCAAAGTAAACAGGACTTTAAAAACAACAGAACAAATGGTTTTTTCGGCAAAATCAATTTATTTTATTCTGCTTCAATACAGCTTTTTGCATGGTCCAAAAGCATGTCGAACGAGGGTTTTAGCTCGTTGGGCGGTATGGTCGCCAGTATGCCGGTACAAGCCTTTTGAATGGCCTCTACGTCTGCATAATGCGTTCCTTTCATGGCCCCATGAATTTTCCCGAAAAAGAAGTAGTCGCACGGTGCCATATCAGGTGAATACGAGGAGTGGTTTATCTTTAAAATGTGATTTTTGGTCAAAGAATCGGTCACAAGCGTCCTTCGAATGTTGGATTCTGAGCAATTTTTGGTCGTCAGTCAATTTGTGCGGAACAACCCGTGCACACACCTTTCGTAAGCCCTAATGTTAGGTCAAAATGCGATAAATCGATATTTTGGAAATGTTCAATTCCATTTCCATGAATTTCAATGATGATTTCGGCTGATGTTTGATGAATTCACACACAGTTTCAACGGAATTTCCGATGATCACGGATTTTGATTATTTCACATGCTGATCGTCATTTATGTCCTCACGACGACGACCACTTTGAAAACATTGAAACCACTCGTGCTTGCTCTGCTACAGGATAGGCAATCATCGCCATAAACTTGTTTCAATAATTGAAATGTTTCGGTAAATGTTTTAGTAAATTTTAAAACAAAATTTAATGTTGGCTCTTTGTTCGAAGCTCATTTTTGCACCGATGACACAATCATACTGACACTTAAAACACAATAACTTTACTTCCAATTGATGAAATGTCATGAAATTCTCACTGGAAAATCGAAAAAGATAGCAGACATATAAATAAAAGGTCTGTCGCAAAAGAAACAGAACTTTTTAAATATAACTGTTTCTGGCGGCGCCACCTATTGGTGGGTATATGAAAAAAAAGTTCGATCTCTCCTTGACATTTCGTAAAAATTTTAAGACAATTGGATAACTGCAATCGATGTTATCGATCAAAAAGTGATAGCAGCTTTTGGTCATCGATCGTAAAATGCATACAAATGCATATAAAGACAATGCTGACTTGTTTTTACGATTCCGAGGGTATTGTACACCGAGAGCTCTTCTCACCTGGCCAAACGATTAATCTTGTGTTTTACCTTGGTGTTATGAAGCGTCTTTTGTCACGCATTCGTCGTGCTCGACCACAATACCGTGAGGAAGGGTCCTGGCGCCTGTTGCACGATAATGCGCCGTGTCATCGGTCGACGCTTGTCACTGATTTTTTGACAAAAACCTCCATATTAACCATTAATCACTCACCCTACTCACCTGATCTGGCACCCTGTGATTTTTACCTATTTGGAAAATTTCATTTGCCCATGAGAGGACACTGGTTTCAGGACATTTCAGCTATCCAAAATACCAATATTCTCAAGAGCATTCCGAAAAATGAACACTCATTTGAAATGCTAATTGACCGGGCTAAACGCTGCATCGAAGCACACGGAAACTACTTTGAATAAAAAAGTATAACTTTTGAAAAATATTATATTTTTTTGTTGTTTTTTTTAACAGTTCTGTTTCTTTTGCGACAGACCTTGTAGATGGCGCCACCAGAGGGCGCTAGTTTCAAAAAGTCCTGTTTACTTTGGAACGCATCTTGTAAATAAACAATATTCATTTAAATATAAACATCAAATATGAACTCTATCTTGAAATGAATCGAGATTGACTACACATTTCTACTGACCAATCAATAATTCTGGAATGCACGCAAATATATACATTCTAGCTTTTACCACCGACTTCGTCCGCATAAGTTTTTTCGTTTTCTCCCGGCTGTAAGTCCCCCTGACACAATGTCCCACTATCGTGTTCCGGTTCTCAACTTCACATCAAAATTTCTTCAAAAGCAACCTAAGCACATAATGGGTAGCTCCGAATGTTTCCTTAATAAATATAAAAAGTAAATAATGTAAATCCGTTTAAAATACTACTAACTACCTACCAACCCCCGATGTTAGACAGTGTGACATCCACAACATCGTCTGCGTAGGAAGTACTAGCTTAACGTAAGTAGTATAATAATGTAGGAAGCTAAAAATAAGAGGCCTTATTATTGTAGTACATTTTTGTAAACTATGTTTTTTGCTTTTCCCTCTCTGGCCAACACATGGAGATTCCGTGGACTTGAAACACGTGAGCAAGCCACGTATAATTGTCCGTGAGAAAAACAACTCTTTTCTAAATTAATGCCGGCTACTTTTAATGCTTGCCCCTGACCTTAATTTATCGTCTTAGTGAATGCGATTTTCAGCGGAAACTGTAATCTCTTAAACTGGAATGGCAAATCTGCCGGAATTATGGGTATATGGGGGATTAAAACATTCTCTCCTTTTGCCATTCCAGTCATAATGATTGCTTTTACAAGATTGCGACCGAGGTGTGTTACTTGCAACCGTGTGCCATTACACAGTCTTGGTGCATCTAAATTCCGCATCAAAAGGACAGGAACGCCTATTTTCAGCCTCAGTTTGTGTGACGGTACTCCCGACAGTTCTAAAGAATTAAGAAATTCTACAGGGTATGATGTTACTTGTTCAATATCCCTTACACTGTCTACAGAGAAAAACTCAACAATATCACCTCCCACGCGTGACATAATTTGCTCGTTTATCTGTCCCACCATTCATTCGTCGGCGCTAAAATTGCTCTTTCACATAACCATTCTCTATTCCTCATATTAGTTAGCAGTTCGCTATAGACGAAGTTATTTACATCATCTGGATTATACACAACATTGCAGAATTCACGATCCAATGTAATCATGCCATTACCATCCTTTGCCATACGATCTTCTCCAATTTTAAGAAGAGCAGCACCATATTGTCCAGATTGTACATCATTGTGTAGTTGTACTCTCATATTTGTAGACAGACTAAACGTTTTTACGTTCATCCATAACGTTGACGCTTTTAAACACGCATTTATTTCAACTGCAGGGGTGTCTTAAGTGATAACCGGCAAAGTCTGTCTAAAATCGCCCGGTAAAAGTAAAACCATCCCTCCATGATATTTGGATTACTCTTGATGTCTTTCAAAGTCCGATCTAGAGCTTCAATTGCTCTTTTATGGGACATGGTACACTCGTTATAAACTAATAATTTACATTGCTGCAACATACGGCCACGCTCGCTGTTTTTACTTATATTACAGACTGTCATTTCTTCATGAGCTAAGTCTAATGGCAGCTTAAGCACCGAATGTGCCGTCCGACCATCATTGAGCAGAGTGGCGGCTATTCCGGAAGAGGCAACTTATCTTTTCGGATTTGGGCTAAAAGCAATTTTAAAAGAAAGGTATTTCCCGTGCCTCCAGGAGCATGCAAAAATAACAAACCCCCTTCGCCATCTTCAATTTTTTGGACAACATTGTCAAATACTAACCTTTGTTTTGGGTTCAAACGTGGAACAGACTCTGTTAATTGTTGTTGTAAGGAAGCAGTATCGTAATCTATGTAGTTCCCGTATTAAATTGCTACTGATTTCCTCGGTTCTATGTGGTCTGTTCATTCCATAATCTGATAAATCCTTTCCAGAAAATATTTTAACCTGGTCTTCAATTTTTGTCAGACCCTCATTGTAAATTAAATCACTGTATGTGACATTGGGGTTTTGCTCTTGTAATCTGTGCAATATATCGTTCGTCATATCATTTTTGTATTTATCCCACAATTGTTGAGGATTTGAAAGACCACATGTCGCTACTAATACAGCAAATAGCTCTCTCATCTTGCCTGCTGATCTACATTGAGCAGCTTCTTCCAGTGTCACACCCCAATGGTTATCATTCTCTAGTAATCCTCTTGCCTCACATGCCTCTCGAAATGTAGAATAATCTTGTGTGTTGTATTTTTTTTTAGATCATTGAAAGAGGTAGGTCCGCGCACATGGTGTAAAAGCATGCGTTGACAAAAATATTCCATGTTACTAACATGAACTGTATAAACTCGTCCGAAAGCATCTCCAGATTTGACGCCAGGCCAATCCTGAACAGAAGTACCTTGACTGCGGCGTTTCCAAGTTTTCCTACTTGCATCCGAAGTATAATACCTCGGCACCTTGACATAAAGAAGAGTTTTTGCAAACTCATCTCTGATACAAAGATCAAAAAAAGCAGTTAGAGTGGTTTTTGGCGGAGTAGTTATTCGTTCGTGGAAATTGTGTTCATTAAAATAAACGCGTTCACCATTTTCTAAATGCACGCTGAGATGTGTCACGGTGGGATGCCTTTCGTGCAACGGAAATCCTAACAGACGCCACACGGCTTCGTTGCCGCTGACATACCGACCAGACTGATAAGTTTGTACCTCATCTACGGGATTCGGAAGATCAGTATTTCTAAAATTGAAAATAGCTTGATCACTACCCTTGTTTATATATTTGCAGTAGGGTTGCCAGATAGAAAATCGTTACTAACTGGACAAGATAAAAAAAATTAACTTGTCTGGACACCGCGAACAAATTAAATAAGTCAATTATTTAAAAAAAAATTTTATCATATTAAAAAAAAACATATATAAACTCATATTAATAAGTACGTATAGGTATAATACATATTTCAAAATGTATATTTGTTATTACTTTTTAAATCCTTTGCCAATTTTATGCCTTTTTCCGTATTTAATAATTTTATAAATTCATTACAATTTTCAGATAAATTTTGTCTTATTAAAAGCTCTGCTTTTATTAGATCTATAAGCATTTTGTTCCTTTCTTTCGAAAATAAATTATTAAATAAACTAAATATTTTTCGCAAAAAGCGTTGCTAATTGGTATGGAAAATATGATTGAAATAATTTTTTTTCATATTTTTCATTTCATTTTTATTGTATTTTGAAAAAAAAATTAGACTGTCGTAAATATTACGTAAGGAGCAATATTCATTATATAACTCATCACAATTAATATCGTTACATATATTTAAGTTTGATATCACATCATTTAATTCAGTCCATGTGCATAATTTTGTTTTGATGCAAAACAAAGATAACTGTTTCATAATTGAGCCCCCTAAAGCACAAGTGGTATAACTCCACTTTTTCTTCTGTCGAGATATTAAAGGGTTTGCTAAAAGTTGTATATAAAAATCAATATTGAACTTTTGGACTACTTTTTTCAATAAAACTTCAGAAAAAGGTCTTATTTAACGTAAATTGATGTTTTTGAAACTTTTTGTCCATTAACTCTTGTTTTATCGAGTACCGAAAATTAATTATACCATTTGTGCTGTAAATGCTTTTAAGATTTCATTTAACTTATAATTAGTTTGAAATCTGTTTCGTTTTCTCAAATATTTTTTTATTCATCGTCACTTTCTTGAGATTCTTCCTGAAGTGGGCCAACATCTTCAGCAGTCTCACTAGTAACAAGCCCCTCGAAATAATTGTGGTGTACTGGAGGGATGTATGGCAGCAAGTCCATCATATCTTTCCTTTTTTCTTTTGAAATAGGCCGAGCTCTTGTGTACAGCTTACCCTGATCAATGATGCAAACATTAACCGGTCGTCCTTTTTTCCTGCTGATCGTCATAACTGTCACATGAAAGGCATTCTTTTTCCTTGACAACGCAATAGTTCTATACCAGTCGTCAGGTGTAAATATTTGTTGCGACTTACCAAAATTTTCAATAGATGCAAAGTCACAGTCATTGGGGAAGAATGAATGTCCACTTTGCATAAACTTTTGGTCCATAATTTCTACATTATTGTCTGGACTTTGGACATATTTCATCAACGTCATAGCGATTTTCCAGTTACGGTTTTGACCTGTGCATGTGTCGCTATACATAACCACATGTTTGGCTGCTGTCGATCTAAATTTTATGTGTTTAATTAAACACGATGAAATTTCTTGTGAACCTTTAGAATCATTTACTTCGTCCCAACAATACATGAACCCCATTTTCGTTGAAAGTTCATGGCAACCTAAATTGTATACGTACATATTACGTGTGTAGTAGGCCTGTTGACACACCAATTTCGGGAAAGGCAGGGACTTCTCCAAATCAAAAGAGAATGCATAGTAGCTGTCATTGTTAGCACCTTTTTCAGCATTCGCCTTCATGAAATCGCGAGCTTGTTCTGCCTTCCGTAAATGAAGTTCATGGTCCTGCTTGAGCTGTCTCTTTTCTTCTTCATCTGTTGAGTATTTTACTATATTAGAAAAAATGTCACAATTGACGCAAGTGTCTTTATGTGGGGCGTGAAATTGCAGATTGAACTCGTTATTAAAAGTTCTTCGATATATATGCACCCTAACAGGGTGAAGCCCTTGGCTTTCAACGTGCTCCTTATACAGATTGTACATAAGTCGTATATTTAAGTTCTCGGCTAAATATTTCCTATTTGGGTTGTGTTTTCTTGTGTAGTGAGATTCGTATGAAGGAAAAGCTGAAATATGGGCTCTTACTTATGCCATTTGCTCATCGGAGGTTTTGTTACCAGGCACCTTCTTACCCCATTTATCGTCCCCTGGAGGATAGCCCATTTTGACCTTCTCCAAAGCTCGCGTCATTCTTCCATTTGAGATTTGCAATGTTTCTAAGAAGTACCTCTTGGAAACCTGTTTGGTTTCCCCAGCAACATTATGATAGAACCGACGACGTACCGGTAATATTGGTTTCAAAAGACCACAAATGAATGCATTTTGGGCAGAGAATGTCCCTATTTTCCAAAATGCTTCGAATATTTTTTTTTCGTTCTTCTTCTGTTATTTTGTTAAAACACTTTTTGGTGCACTTGCAATCGAGATTGCTAAATTGCTTCTCTGGAATTGGCTTTCCCTTTCTAGTGACGTAAGAGTCTCCCGAATTTCGCTTCCTTTTCCTTTCTTCTCGCTTCCATTCCTTTCTCTGCCTTTTCCAAGAGAGCCCTTCCTTCTGCATTTTCCTCTGCTTCACCACTTTCATGAGTACTGGGTCTACCTTCCACATCAGCAGCTGCTTCATTGTCCTCTGTGGAACCGGGATCATCAACGGCTGAAACCAAAGTTTACGTTCAATTATTTGAGAAAGTATAAACATTACGACATGAATTAGCATTTTCGATTAAGCACCAAATTGGGTTTTACAACAACAACAAACGAGTGAAGAAATATTGCCATTTTCAGCTTAACAGTTAATTCTTAATTTCACTACCGTTACCTTCACCTGAGTCCATCTAAAGAAATTATTACAAAAAACACTGAGAATAAGTCTTTCTCCCATGAAATTCACTGCACGAACGGTGAATTTGTCAATTATACCACTTGTGCTGTCAACGAATAGGCGGCAGCATTCACTGCACTAGTAATTTCTGCTTTTTATGAGGTTGCTATGGGAACTAGAAGCTACCACGTTATTGCATTAATTAGAACACATTTTCCTCAATACAGTACCATAGCTAACTCAAAAAAGAAAAAAAATGGAGTTATACCACTTGTGCTTTAAAGGGCTCAATTGAGTAGTTTAATGTTTTTGTTAGGAATAATTCCGCTTGTTGTTTAAATTCATCTTTGTCATCTGGGTTCATTTTGCGCATCAATGTATTTGCCTTATTCCCAAAAAAAATTATCATTCAGTCTATTTTTGAGGCCTATTCTTAATTTTTCCATTACTGTGTCGACTTCAACAATTGTACATGAATCAGATTCCGATACTTTCATTGCCACATGAAAATCGTGCAAAACATTTTGCGCAAAATATAAATATGCTTCCGAAAAGCCATCGTGTTGGCACGTGTCGGCGAAGCGATTTATACTCCATGGTGAACTCGAAACACTCCTTTAACTTTTTTGTTTTGCTGGATAAAGAACTAAACTCGTTAAAAATTTTGATAACAATATTTTCGATGTCAATTGATAAACAGCTTATTCCAACTTTTACACAATTGTTGATTACATGGCAATTGCAATTTGCTTTTAATATGTTCTTATTTTCAAGCAAAAGGTTTTGGTATACCGAATTGTTAATTCCATAATTAACCGCTGCATTATCTGCACTGAGTGCAGATATTTGATCAATACTCAGATGAAAATTGTCATTTATTTGCTTGATTTTGTTATATATATCAATCGACTTGGAGTTATCGTCTTCATAAAAATCCAAGATGTTTTTACAAATACCACTTTTAGAATCAAAACATTGAACAGTATATGCAAAATATTTAACATTGCCAAAAGCTTGCTGCATCGTTTCCAATAGCAAAATAATAACACTTTTTTAAATCCAAAACTACTTGCTCTTGCGCAAATGGTCCTAAAACATTTCGTGCAATAGCAGAACTTTTTGTACGACCACAAGTTATGTTTGCTGCAATTTTACTATCGGGAAAAATACTTTTCTCAAGCTTAGTATGGCAATCTAGGCTATTATAGCTCAATCCATTCTTAATATTGTGGAAAATGGTTAAAAGCTCAAGTTTCGCGATAAGTATTTCTTCAGTGTTTGCTGATTCTCTTAACATAAATTTGCTCACGCTTCCAGAAATTTGGTTGGTCTTTACAATATTTTGATGTCTTTTTGTACGTGAATATTTCTCCACTCCTCTGACGGCTTCATATTTAATTGTAATATCAACCAAGCAGAATTTGCACAAAGCAGTGTACTCATCTTTTTTTTTAACCACGAAGCAAAGTTTGGCATTTCTAGCCATCTTGATGAAAACGCAGTTAATCTCTTTTAATTTATTGGCTCTTCTTCATCCGACATTATCAACTGATGAAACCATATAAATAAATACTCATTTAATTAAAAATATAACTTAGTCATCAATTTCTACTTACATTTTTTACAAAAGCGTTTTCCTTATTCACAAACAGCTGTTTAAGTGATGTCAAACGATCATTATGCATTGAACACTTAGACAACAGCAACTTCACGACGTAACGACAACAAATGTAATGGCAACAAAAGTAGTGACATTGCAATATTAAGTAGTTTAAATAAAGGAAAGTGATTATATATACGTATCTTAGTGTGTTTTATTTATGTTAAACATGGAAAACGCTGTTCCGAACCAGAAATGTGTAAGCCCAACCTATATGATTGAATGTACATATGACAATCTGAATATAGGTTGCATTCCCTTATTTCTGCGCCGGAACTGCAATTTCTTTATTTAACATATATATAACACACTTAATTACATGTATATAACAACTTTTCGTTATAGAAAGCACATAATATTGAGATTTTACTACTTTTATCACGGCATCCAAAACGTGCAAACGCATTTAATGTATGTCTATTTTCAAATAGATTGGATTCAGTTATTTCTGCGCCGGAACAACTTTTCCCCATCTTCCATAATTAAAACACACTAAGTTACGTATGTATAACCGCTTTTGTTTATTTATAGCACATAGTTGTGCTATTTTATAAAAATTATTTGATTTAAAACGAAACCGAAAGCAAAATGTCAACAAACTTCGAATTGTACGATTTACGTCACAGCGATCAGCTGTTCCTCATTTACTTTTTTCTCACTCGTAAATTGTCGTAAACTTTATTATTTCAGCCATGATAAGAACGTGTGTATTTCCAGTTTGAGAGATGCTGCTTGTCGCTCGCTGTTGTCTAATCCAGACCACCTATAAACCCTAATTTGCAGATATATTTGATGGCGCGTACTGAACTGCATGCCTCAACATTTATGTGGGCGTTAAACATTTTTGATAAAATTGGTGAATTGGGGACTACCCAACTATTATCAACCGTAACGTAGCTACCTTTTCGGAGCTTCACGGTTCCTCTTCGACCTCCGTCTGCTGGCGCTCTTTTACGATACAGCGGGTATCCGTGGTCGTTCTGAACGGTCTCTTTCACTAACTTGCCAGGACATTTTTTTGTGCATTTTCCGTCCTTCATGCAGGGGCTCTGTGGATTTTCGGGTCCGCATGGACCGTGAATCATATTTTTTACAATAATGTCATGGAGAGTCTTGTCAATGTTGGGATCCGGTATTTCAGCGCTGATTATGTTATCTATTTGATCGGGTCGTAACTTATCTTTTAACCACAATAATATATGGACATGTGGCAGTCCATGTTTCTGCCATTCGACAGAGTACATAAAGCAGCGCGCGTCTCCGAACACTCGGCCTTTATTAATCACATCCATTAGTTTTTTAACTTTTAGTATAAAAACTCTTGCGACTACATCATGTCTATCTATTGCGCTTTGCCCCGGCATCAACTCATTGACTATTACGGGACAGGCTGGGTTGCAAGTAAAGGGGACGAATAAGTCAGGGCGACCATGTCTACGCACATAAACAAACGCGTCCTGAGTATATTCGTGTAAGTACCGCGGGCTATTTACAAATGAAGACGGTAAAATGACCATGCGACTTAAGTTATTTGGATTTAAATTAGCGTCATTTGCCACAGCGTCTTGAAGATGGATGTAATTCTCTGCTCTTAGTTTAGTTTGATTTAATGATATGTACCGAAACCTCTCGCTTTCAACTTTAACGTACATGTCAACGTAAAACTGATTGGCCAGTTGCTTGCATCTTTGTAAAATGTTAAAGTTGTTTTCTCGTAGCATCATGTTGTAGGCGTAAAAATCCATGCATGAAACCATTTTGTTATGCAAGTGAAGACCTGTTACAGGATTAATTTGAGGATATTGCAATGCATCATAAAATTTATGAGTATCAGGCACCCTGGTTAATGTGTCATCTCGGGCCTGTAAAACTATATCACGGGAAGTAAACTGTTCGCCTGTAACCATGGCTGCGACTTCATTTATTAACAGTGCATTATACCGCCTTTCATGTTCCCCACTTGGTGTGCGATCAGGGTGCATCAGCAACCTATAATCATCTGCCTGCATTCTTTCTAGTGCTGTTTGAAAGTATTGATAAGGCGATTATGTTCATGCAACATTCTCTGGTTTTTTAAAACAGTATCCCTTTCGATTTCTTGTATATTTTGACACCTGCGATCAGCTTCGTTTTCTTCATCGCCCATGAAATAAAGTTGCAAAAACTTTGGTTGTTCATTATTTGCGGGAAGTAAGGAACCAATCCTGTGATACACCAGTCCTTGGATGGTAAAAGTACGTGAAAATCCAGGCATTACGACCTCTTTATCTACACCAAATGATGTCATCTGAAAGCAAGAATTATACTTTCTAATCCTGCTTAAAAGCCGGGGCGATTCGTTGCTGTCGTATAAAAGTAAAGATTTAAGAGGTTCCTCTGGCCCGCTAAGTAATGGAATTTTAACCTTTCCACCAGAACAGCATATACCTGCAGTTTCTTCTTTCCATTTCAGTGCTTCACAATATCTGCATTTTTTATCCATTCTCTCAATCATAAACAATCGGTGATTAACGTAGTCGATCAAAGGGTCATACTCAAAAGCGGCACCATTAAATGCCTTCCACGTACTCATTGAAAACGTACGTCTTCTTTCTGCGTGCCACTCAGCATTTAAAAGACGTCGTCTTTGTGAATCTTCGTCAGTCTCTGCCGCAATCAATTGCGCGTGACGTTCGGCATCTAAAACTCGACGTGTCTGAGTCTGTTCCACTGTCTCAGAAGCTCTCTGAGATGCGTGGCGTTCAGCATCCAGGATCCGACGGGCCTGAGTCTGCGTTAACGTCTCAGAGGCCCTTTGAGATGCGTGGCGCTGAGAATCTAACATCTGACGCGTCTGAGTCTGCTCTTCAGATTCTTTGCTTCTAGCAACTTTTGTAGTTCGAGCTCTGCTAGAACTACTACTTAGATTGGATTTACGTTTGCGTGGCATATCGAAAACAATAATTAAAGATTTTTTAAATCGGTAGTTTTAAAAACTACAACGTAAGACAATTTTTTATAAAAACTTCGATAAAGCTAACCTTTTTACTTAAAACCTAAATATAAAAATCAATCAATAACGTATTGAACCTAAACAACTAGGTTTAAATAAATTAAAAAGGCTTATCTTCGCCAATGCTGAGGCAGTACAAAGCAAATACATATACAGACATATACTTAAAATGCATTTTCATGCAAAACAATAGCATTCAACAAACAATAACATAAGCATTACTAAGGATAAAATGTTTACATATGATAACCCATGGGTTCTTAGAATACATTTTAGCAACTGTTTGTAAATGTACTCACATTAAAACAAACCCAAGGGCACACAACATGTGCACTTGAAAACAATACCATACAATGTAGCATAAACAATATGGTACATACATATGAACATGCACATGAATTGAAAATTAACAAATGAAAGCGACTGCAAAAATAAAGAATAATACGTATCTGAGTAAACCTAGAGTTATGAATGATTGGTTAGGAAAATACCTAAGTACAGCTAACAGTTACCTTAACTACCTAATAATAAAAATGTAACTAAGTACTATCTATCTCCTAACTAAATTTCATCAAAATCCGTTCAGCCGTTTAGACGTGAAAGAGCAAAAGTCCCAACAAAAACGACTAAAAATCACTAACTCAATTTAGTTATCTACCTACTGCCTACCCGCTAAGAACGATGGCGTGATTATTTATAGCCTATGACCATTTCTAGGTTATCATCTATCACCATACCAAATTTCATCAAAATCCGTTCAGCAGTTTAGGTGTGAAAGAGTAACAGACAGACAGAGTTACTTTCGCATTTATAACATTAGTATGGATTTAAATGATAAGGATGACGAGAAAAGTTTAAATCCGGTTGACTGTCTGTATGTCCGTTCGTCCGTACAAGCTGTAACTTGAATAAAAATTGAGATTGCTGAAACTTGGTAGATAGCTTTCTTAGTACAAAAAAGATTTTGAGTTCGTAGATGATCGTAATCGAACAACTGCCTCGCCCACAAAACGCCATTAACCGAAAACATGCAAAGTGCCTTAACTAAGCACTAAATAAAGATATAAAACTGTTATTTGGCACAGAGGATTGCAGTGGCAAGGGGCACCTGTGGGTAAAAACATTTGGAAAAGTGGGTGTGTCCACGCCCACTAATAAGTTTAATGTGTATTTCTCCCATACCATTAAAGCTACAACAACCAAGTTTGCTGAATAAAAATCTTATAAGAATTTCTAACGAAAGTGTGAGAATGGATGAAATCGGAAGGTAACCCAGCTCATGCCCCATATAACGGTACAGTTCAAAACTACTAAAAGCGCAATAAACCCATAACTAATTACTCTAGAGACATTAAATTTTACTTCCGAGATGGTATGAGAAGGCTTTTTGATAGCCGGTGTAAAAATGGGACAATGGGTGTGACACCGCCCACTTTTTGGTTAAATCCCATACCTCGAGACCCGATTTCGACTAAGTTTAGTACGTATCATTTTCCTGATATTCTTATGTTACAGTGGTAAAATAGGCAAAATCGGCCTACAACCACGCCTATTTCCCATATAACACAATTTAAAATTATATGTGATTCCTTTACTTTCCAGTACAAAAATAAAGTAATAAAAATATAACAGAATAAAATTTTGCAGTAATAATTCCCTTTTAACCAAAAATTGTCCAAATCCATCCAAAAAGTACCTAGGGTCTCGAATATGTGGACCCCAGTATCTATAGTTGACTTTCGACTTATCGCTCAATGTGTGAGATATACATATAGTTGAAATTCATGGATAAAGCTCCTCTGACAATGGTATGTGTGTATGCCAAAAATTAGTCGAATAGGACCAATACTTCGCTGAACCCCCATACCTAATACAAGAATAAGGATTTTCGAACTTTCAGGTGACTTTATGCTGGATATATCTGCCAATATTTGAGTTATCTCAATGAAATTGGGAGAGTGTGTTTTAATCATGTCTATGTATGAATTCGTATTTTGCAGTTTTTTGCATATGGGTAGGGATACTGTCTAACCCAAACAGAACCATTACTTCCTGTTCTAATTTCTGCTTGTACCATTTTAGTATATGGTAAATGTTCAGTTTTATAATAATATTTCATTAGGGTATTCAGACCGAACTTGTTAATCTGGTAGTTCGGTTGTTGATACTTCGTTAAAACACTTAACATATTTTTTGCTGTACATCAGTAGTGGGTGTAAATTTTGTTTCAATTATATTAAATACTTACTTTTGAAAAATTTGTCAAAAACTAATTTGTAGTGGACAGCAAATGTATTTGTTCGCAATGAAGTAAGTTAACTTTTGAGGCAACAACGCAAACAAAACAGCTGAGTGATGTTACCAAGTAACGAAAAAACTATCAGTGCCAGTCTAGTACTTCGTTATTCGGTAAAACGATAATCTGTTAATTTTACAAACAATTTCCGAGTTATTTGCAAACCACTATTCTGAAACAAGCTCAGATATTTCATTCAGCACACAGTTTCAAACCTCTAAAACCACCACACTGTCCGACACTTCCTACTCTGTCTCCTCTCTTTCTTTTTCTGCTAAACAAATAGAAACCAGCATTTCACTGTCTGAATTCGACTTCGTTGCATCTACCGTTAAGGGCAAGTCCCCGGGGCAAGATAAAATTTCTTATCCAATTATCAGACATATGCCGAAAAGTCTCAAGCTCCGATTGGTAAAGCTTTATAACAAAATTTTCAATACTGGTGTCTACCCCCAATTTTGGAAAACGTCCTGTGTTATACCAATACTTAAACCACACAAATCCTCCGATGAACTTGCTAACTATAGGCCGATTTCCTCCTTCCATGTATGGGCAAAATTTTGGAAAAGATCGTGTCTAACCGCTTGATGTGGTATGCTCAGCGAAACAAGTTCATATCACCGAATCAAGTCGCCTACAAAAAAGGTCAAGGCACGTTAGATGCTTTAATCCAACTAGACTACTTCATTACCAACGCTTTGTCCAGCAAAAACCACGTGTCCGTACTTACTCTGGACTTTCACAGAGCTTTCGACAAAATTGGAGCCCATATTATTATTCGACAACTTAGAAAATGGAAAATAGGCCAGAATATGATACGTTTTATTAATAACTTTCTCACAAACAGAAAACTCAAAGTCAACGTAAATGGGTTTCTTTCTTCAACACTCCCGCTTTCTAATGGTACGCCGCAAGGCTCATCTCTTTCAGCCTTCCTTTTTATCATTGCTTTCGATGATATTAGTAGGATGATAAAAAATTACATAAGAGTTGAGCACCAGATCTATGCTGACGATGTTCTAATCTACACAAAAGTCTCTGACGTTAATTTAGCTCAATCCTTATTTACTAATATGCTCTCGCCAGAATTGAGACTTGGTCACTGGAGTCTGGTGCTTCACTTTCCTTAGACAAAACACATATCCTTCATGTATGTAGGAAGCAAAATTGCAACGGTATTTCACTTACCCACAATCAAACTAACATCGAATGTAAAACACAGCTGAAAATACTAGGATTAATTTTTGACTCTAATTATAACTTTAATGCTCACTGTAAATATGTCAGAAACTCGTTAATGACACGATTAAATATTGTTAAATATTCTCTCATCTAAGCATTCATTTATTCATCCGAACACACTAATCAATGTTGTCAGAGCTCTGCTAACTTCAAAAATAGATTATGGGCTCCCCATCTATGGCAATTGCTCCAAAAGCAGTATCAACCTTTTAAATGCACCATACCATTGCGCAATACGGCAAAGTCTCCGGGCCTTTCCAACCTCGCCAATAAAAACGATAATGGCTGAATCTGGTTTACCAACTATTCAAAATAAAATTATAGATTCTTCGCTCCAAATTCTTGCGAAAACGGCTGAGAACACCAACCCATTACTAAATACAACTATCACGCATGCCACGAAAAAAAGAAAAATTCCAAGAATACAATCGGCTATTTGGAGATGCTTAAGTTTCGCTGCAGAAAATAATATTTTACGTAACGCAACATGCAACAGAATAAGCTTATGTTTTTGTCCAAGCAAAACACACCAAACGAAGTCTTTCAACAAACCTTTCCTGAACTGGAATCTAATTATACAAATAATGGCTGGAAGTTATTGTTTACGGATGGCTCCAAGTCCATCGATTCCACTTCGTTAGCAGTTGTCACTGCCACAGGAGAAATTATTTCCAATTGGCTTCTCCCCTCAACGAGCTCTGTATTTACCGCTGAAGGAGCTGCTATTCTTCATGCAGTTAATCACGCAAAAATGACGAAAGGAAAGTTCCTCATCTGTACCGACAGCAAATCGTGTATGTCTGCAATAACGTCTCCTTCCAATCGCAATCCCATAATAGAAGTTATCAGGGACGCGGTCATTGGTGCCCCTCAGAAAATCCAAGTAATGTGGATCCCTGGCCATGCTGGTATTACTGGCAACCACTTTGCAGACCTCGCTGCGAAAAATGTAGCCAGAACTCCTGCCTTAACATACTATGTCTCAACCAAGCAAGACTTTTCTAACCTTATTAAGCACAAAAGGCATCAAAAAAACGCAAGCGAATGGAAAACATTTAAACATCACTACGCGGTCATAAACCCAGCCAGAAATCGAATAATCTACTCGTCAACAGTTCCAACTAGCGCAATGAAGACATATACTCGATTAAGGATTGGACACACTATGATAACACACGCCCACCAACTATCGGGTAAAAGCCCAACCATTTGCCCCCTTTGCGATGACACCGCTTCTATGAAACACTTACTCACACTCTGACCGATGCTTCACTCAACAGGCCACAACTCTGGCAACATTGATCTCATAAAAATACTAAGTGAACCTTCAGAAAAAAACGTTATGACTGTATATATGTAGATTCTTAAAAACCAACGATTTGCTAAAACATATTTAAGCAACTCACATCTTTACTAACCCTTAGCAAATAGAATTTTTCACCTAGTTATAATTACAAGGCGGCTGAAGGCCTCGTAGCCAGTGCTGCGTTTATGTATTTATATAATAAAACTCTTTTTTGTTATACGAATTATTATAAATAAATAAATAATTTTACAAAAGCAAAACACACGTTAAAAACTACCGAGTAACGACTATCGAATTAACAAAGCTGGTCTGAATACCCCTATTAAGTTGTGTACAGCTACTGATGAACAAACGGCGCGATGAAGCTACTCGCAACATAGAAACCGCCCGAGCTAAATGGAAAGCTAGATTCGATGCGAAACACTCCAAACCAGAGCCGTATGCAGAAGGTGACTTAGTACTGTTAGCAGCACCTGTTCCTAGCACTGGTGAATCTCGAAAGCTCCAACCACATTACAAAGGGCCATACATCGTGAAGAAGGTTCTACGATTCAATCGATACGTCGTCGAAGATGTTGATGGGCATCAATGCTCTCAACGTCGATATTCAACAATAGCAACTACCGACAACATGAAACCGTGGTGCGTTCTATTTCCGGAGGTTGATGACGAGTATGATGAATCCGGGTACATTACCAACGATCATCCAACTCGGGACGAGTTGAAGCAGCAGGAGAGGCCGAGTTGTCACTCTTAGATTTTAGTCTTAGTATTATAATTCTCTCATATATGTATCTCTTTATTTATTCTCTCATTTAACATACAATGTGCTGTAAACTACGATTGCTTATGTTTTCCTTTTATGTAAGTTCAGTTGTATTTTGACGTTCAAATAAAGAAGACGCCCAGCGGTCATTCTAATCTGTCTGGTGACAGTTGTATATTATATTTATTGTGTAATTTAACTTTTCACTGTTTAAGTGGTTTGACACTTTCATAAATGTCACAGAATACTAAAATAAATGTATTACTGCTTTCGTATTCTTCAAGGAGTCTCCTCTTAATATTAAAAATATTAAATCAAAATTAATTAGTATAATTTGAAGTTTATCAATTTCATAAAATTCTAAATTATGTCTTACTGAGTTTATCTTTCTTTTGTGTGTGAATATCGAACTGCCATGCAAGGTGTTCGTTTTATAGACTTGTTTAATAATATTCTACTTAGATAAGGATAATCCTTTTTTATATACAAGTGCATAGCGACTTGTTGCACCTGTATCTAATAATATACGCAAGGGCTTGCAATTGGGTGCTGTTCATTGTAGTGTTGGAAGACCATGGTGTTTTATAAAAAATGCTTCTGGTCTGCATATTCACTTGATGATTCATTGTGGAGAGAGTGTATGTCTTGGGAGTGATCGTTTATTTGGTTCACAGTCTGTGCTTTCGTATGTATGTTTGCGTCGGTTCCGTCTCTGGCCCTCTTGAGATGTAAAATTCACATCATTAGGTAGTAGGTAGTTACATACATAATTGTTACTGTGTCGGTGCAAGGTTTAGTACTTCAAAAATCTTTCCTGTAGACCGACTACTATAGCTTGTAATGCTATTATGGCTTAGTTTGTTGACATCATTTATTTTTGTTTTTTTTATATGTATATAAGTTTGTTACTTTATGTTCTTTATAGGATTGTTTTTTGGGCAGGGTATATGTCCTGTGTACGAGGCGTCAACGCCTTCTGCATCCTTTTATTGTAGGGCCCCACGTTGGGCACCAACTAATATTTCTGGGTCAATGACTATATAAAAATATACTTTTAGTTCCACAAAAGCGGAACGTTCTTTATTCGAAGCGAGCATGTGTGTGTGAGCATATTATTGTTTGGGCGTTGGTTACTACAGACATATGTGTAGTTTGTGGTTTGATTAATGGAAAATTACTAAAGTGGCGTTACATAGAATAATGTTACCGCTTGTTACTATAAGCTGCTGCCTCATGTGCAGACTTCGTAGTGTGAGCATTACCTCGAACAAGTGTTTTTGATTGGTACAAATTATTCAAAGAGGGTCGAACACGAATTGACGACGAACCACGTCTAGGATGGCAATCAATATCAACTGATGATCAACAAGTCAATCAAGTAAAGGAACTGGTGCTTGAGAATCGACAATTCACAGTTAGAGATTTTACTGGCACCGTAGAAATATCGGAAGAATCACTGCAAACCATTTTGAAAGATCACTTGGGCCTAAGAAAAGTAAGATTGGTTTCAAAATCAATAAATTTTTATAAATCTCCTTAACGTCTGTGAAACAATGCTTTCGAAAAACCACGTCAAAGCTGGTCAAAAGGCAGTGTTATGTTGACAGTTTTCTTCGATTATCGAGGTGTGAAGCACTTCTACTTCCTTCCGAGCGGCCAAACTGTTAACAGGGAATAATATTCGTTTGCGCGAAACTATTCGTAAAAAGAGGCCCAATTTATGGGCTGACAACTCTTGGTCTTTACATCACGATGATGTACCGTTGCATACCGTATTTATTCTTCGTGAGATTTTCGCCAAATTTTCAACCAGTATCGCGCCACTCGCTCCGGGGAAACCGTTTTGAGGCAATTGAAAACATTAAACGGGAATCGCTACGCGAATAGAAGGCTGTTGTACTAATTGACTTGGAAAAAACGTTGGCACAAAAGAGTTTAATTTAAGGTGGCCGACATACATAGATTTTGAGGAATAAACTAAGAATTTTAAAAGGAATAAACGAAGTATTTTAAAATTATGAAAAAAGTCTTACCATTTCTAGATCACGGCATTAAACTAATAGTATCCAGATTACTAAGAAATCGCGATGTTTTATTTTCCCCGTAGGCAACCAGTTAACAGCACATATGAAACTCTCACCACGAGAAAATGTCAAAACCGTGTTTATTAAAAACTAGCTTTGACCCGCTCTGTTACCAGCGGTTTATTCTCATTATTCCTTACTGGAGTAGAAACCGTGACTCATAGAGTTTTGTTTTTGTTCGTCGAGAGAGGACTTTACTTCTCAATTGCCTACTTAGTGCAAAGTAGCACTTGCGTTGGATTTCCAGGCTGACATTGTTGATGGTGTTTATGCTGGTTCCAAGATAGCCGAAATTATCTACGACTTCAAAGTTATGACTGCCAACAGTCACGTGGAAGCCATGTCGCAATTGCGACGACTGTTTGTTAGATGACAGGAGATATTTCATGTTACCTCGTTCACTGACAGACCCATTTGCTTTGCTTTCTTATCCATTTTGGAGAAAGCAGAGCTAACGGCGCAGTTGTTGAGATCAATGATAATAGCATCAGCGTACGCCACAACCTGTACACATTTTTAGAAGATGGTACCTACACTATTTAGTTATGTAGCTTGAACTATTTTCTCCAAGAGTAGATTGAAGAAGTCACACGAAAGAGAGAGTCGCCTTGTCTGAAACCTGATTTGATTTCAAAAGCAGCTTTGAAATCAACGCAAAGGTGAAGCGTTTCGATTCTCTTTTCACGGGTCTTTTCCCTGATTTGGCGCATGGTGAATATCTGGTCGTTGTTGATTTGTGTGCAAGTCGAGAAAAAAATTGTTCGGCTGTCTGTTGTGATGCAGCTTCTCGGCGTCGAAACTTCGTTGTGTTTGTTGACCTGCGGTTTTTCCTGCACAGAGGCTGTGTGAATCTTGGCTGGAACAAAATAATGGTTCGAGCCGATGTTAGGACCACGGAGCGTATGCACGTCTAAAACACTAGAAACGTATCTTCCGTCTATCACAATATGATCAATCTGGTTGGTGGTTTTTTGATCCGGAGACACCCAGATAGCTTGATGTATTTTCTTATGCATCTAGTACTATAGATAACAATATTTCGGCCCCCGGAGAACTTTCCTACTTGCATGAACTTCTTATATGACTCCATCCTTCAACTACCAATTCTTTTTTAAGCGCCTTGTTAGGTTAGTATCCGTCTGCGTGCGAAGAGTCCAGACTTCCAATCATTGAATAGCTGCCGGAAATAACCTGTCAGAAATCTACCTCTCTACCCATCAAGACTCGAATACCGCGAATGTTTTGTGCGCTGCGACCCAATTGGTTCAATCACTTGTTTGTGCGACATTGCGCACTCGGCCCACGTGATCAATTTTATTCATCAAAACTCCATGACTACTACTTTTCTAAATGTTCGTTTCTTCACGTACCAGGTTCAGCGGGAGCTTGAATAACTGAGTGTGTGATTCCATCACCACTTAGCAAGATTGCTGGCATTACCGAGGACACATTAGCCGGCGCCAACACTTTTTCCTTGTGCAGCTGTGCCAGCAGCAAGTTCAGAAAGAAAGTTTTTCCAGTTTTGTGTGTCCTAAAAAAAAGGTTCTCTTGTCCGCTAGCTATGAGGTTTGTTATTAAATTGAAAATTTACCTTTGATCCGTTGGTAACAAAGGCTCTGTTTGGTTAACTTGAATTCCCAAAGGCACAGTATCGTAACCAAATCCTTGGCCAGCCCTTCCGTTCCTTGTGGGGCAGGCATACTAAAATCGGGTAGTAATTTTCCAACCATCGCGATGCATCGCAAAGATTTTATCCTCTATAAGCTTCAGTTAAAAATTATGTCATCGTTGGCTAGTATTAGCCTCTGTTGTGGCGAGCAATGCCTTCTGGCAAAGCATTTTTGTACCTGTCCCACAATTGTCGGAGATTAGAGAGTCAACAGGTGCTTATCATAATCGCAAAGAGCTCTCTCAAGGTAGTCGCTGAACGGCATGACATGGCGTCGTCCATCGCCCGTCCCAGTAGCCATTGTCTTCAGATAACTCCATCGCCTTACATGCTTCTCGAAAAATGGTATTTTCCTAAACATCTACGATTTTTAGCCCTTGAAAATTGTTGGGGTTTCGGATTATAGTCAACAGCAACCGCAAACAATTACGCTCAAAGTGGCCTGTTCACTGATCTTATTTATGTATTTGCATATAAGTATACTCGAAACTTCACTTTTATTTGAGCGTTAAAAATTTAACAAAAGAGCGGTGAATACTTGACCTCCCAGCTATTGTTCACAAACACGCTTTCCGCGGTACCTCTCAGATCAATGTTCACAGCCCCCTTTCAAGGCGCCCTACGTCTATACAACAGGTAACAATTTTCATTCGTTTGCATATGATTAAAAAACGCGCGAGTTATGTCAACAGCAACAACTCCACTTCCAACAATATCAAAACCACAGCTCAGGTTTAGCATTGATAGCTGAAAGTGGTTAATGCTCGAAGAATTTTTGAAGTTAATATTATGTAAAAATTTGTCAATTAAAGTTAATGACCCTTATACAAATAAAATACTTAAGTGTCGTTAAGTAAACAGTTTGCTTAAATGTTGCTGCACTATGCACAATCGATACTAAAGCAATAAGCAATAACAAACGAAATTGCTTTATCGGCAGATTTTCGACCACTGCTGATTGAATTTTTAGTTTCAAGAACCCAGTCTGAAGACCAACAGATACGAATAAAGTTGAATTTTTTGTATAAAATTAATTTTGTTTATTTAAATACATGTATACGTACATATGTGTATACATACAAACCCTGTCAAGAAATTATAACTAATAAAATTCGACAAACACACTGGTTGACAGATCGCGCTAATTTTCGTCATCATAATTAAGGACAGTTGTACCAACCTAGGAAAAAAAAAATTACCTGTCTTTCATATAAGCGGGAGATGAGAAGGGGAAATAAAAAATTCTTTTTACCGTTATTTTCTTGACAGGGTCTATAAAAGGAATAAAAATTAGAATTATAACTGGCGCAGTCATTGGATTACATCTCTCAAGAAAAGTAACTAAAACGAACAAGCGGTTAACTGTTCAAGTGAAATTTAGATTAAATCAAATTAAAATAAAGCAAAAAAAAAATTTACCACACCACAACTAATTGGAAAAATCAACATGAAACGATACACAGCAAATGGGAATTTGAAGAATGTGACAGAAGAAAAAACAATCTTCGAGGAGCAACCACCTACCTTAACTGGAACAAGGGAGTCATCAATGTCGTCAAAACCAAATCAAATTCCATCAGCTGTAATTCGCAATTCCGATTATCAACTACCATTGTCAGAAGCATTGAAGGAAGCAGCAAGAATTCAAGAATTTCGAGGAGACGAAACATATGACGTTGCTACTTTCATCAACGAAATAGAGCTCATCATCGAACTTTTCTCCGGGAACAACATTGAAGATTACTTTTACAAACGGCACGTTCTAAAAAACATCAAGTTAGAAGCAGCAAAAGTAATCAGAACTCTCAACGACCCAAACTGGAAGTAAAACAAAACTCCTATGGATCTTCGGAGCTCGAGAATAATACCATCAATTATACCACAAGGCATTGAACTTGAGAAACAATAATGTAAGCCAAAAATTTTCATATCTTAAAAATATCTTAGATAAGTTAATTAACAAATACTATAAAGATTTTACAAAACCAAAAGAGTTTTGTCTCTCAACCAATCAAGCAATGATTTTAAAAACCTTTTTAAATAATATATCGGGTGATTTTTTAAGAGCTTGATAACTTTTTTTTAAAAAAAAACGCATAAAATTTGCAAAACTCATCGGTTCTTTATTTGAAACGTTAAGATTGGTTCATGAACATTTACTTTTTGAAGATAATTTCATTTAAATGCATTGATGGCTGGCTGCGTCTTAGGTGAATCCATTCGGAAAGTCCAATTTTGGGCAATCCTTTTTTCCCGAGCATTTCGGCCGGAATAGCCCGAATTTCTTCGGAAATGTTGTCTTCCAAAGCTGGGAATAGTTGCTGGCTTATTTCTGTAGACTTTAGACTTGACGTAGCCCCCACAAAAAAATAGTCTAAAGGCGTTAAATCGCATGATCTTGGTGGCCAACTTACGGGTCCATTTCTTGAGATGAATTGTTCTCCGAAGTTTTCCCTCAAAATGGCCATAGAATCGCGAGCTGTGTGGCATGTAGCGCCATCTTGTTGAAACCACATGAGTCAACATTTAAATGAAATTATCTTCAAAAAGTAAATGTCATGAACCAATCTAACGTTTCAAATAAAGAACCGATGAGATTTTGCAAATTTTATGCGTTTTTTTTTTTTTTAAAGTTATCAAGCTCTTAAAAAATCACCCGATACTAGTACATTTAGCCAGCATAGTACATAGTAGAAACTTAATGAGCCTTAGAGGAGCATATTATTGTCTAGAAGAGTTTTTTAATTTGGTTTAATAGAAAATAAATTTAGCAAAAGCAACAATATTCAGCCAATAATGGTAATTATTTCAGTTCACGCCGTAACTATGCAGAATAAAATCAGGTAATTCATAACCAAGTTAGGTAAATAAATAACACTTTTCAAAATAGAAAGAGTAATTGGAGGCAAAATAATACCCAAACACAACATAACAATCCAAGGAATTCTCCAACTCCAAGGGGGCATATAGAATTCTAATGTATCCAGTTAGAAGCCAAAATAATGTGGATCATCTTCAAGAAACTAACATGGATATAGAAGAAAATGGCGAGGTAAATTTTCAATTAACCAACCAGAATAAAATTTACCGATTGTAGAATTAACAATAAGAAAAAATAAAATTAAAAGTTTATTTGATACAGGCTCAACGATTACTCTGATCGACGAACACTCATTAAAAGATTATAAAAGGCTTAGATTAGAAAAATCCTATGTATGTATAAAGTACATTAGCAGGAAAAACAGAAGTCGATTTTGAAACTATAACGGAAGTACCTAAGGAATTAAATGATCCTAATAAAATAGCTTGGAAGGTAACCCCATTTAAAAATAAAAAGTTTAATGAACTAATTGGTCAAAATATATAAAAAGCTTAATACAAAAACTACTCTCAAAGAAGATTTTTTGAAAATTAACAACAAAAAAATAAAAACAAGAAAAAACGTTAACTTCGGCTGCACCGAAGCTAATACACCCTTCACAGGTGCATTTCTTTTAGTATCTATGTGTTCAGTTTATATGGAAGCTATATGCTATAGTAATCCGATCTGAACAATTTTTTCGAAGATTCCATTGTTGCCTTAGAAAATAATCCATACCAAATTATGTGAATATAAGTATCTTGTCAAATGCAAAAGTTTTCCATACAAGAACTTTTTCAGATAGTTCGGTATGTATGGCAGCTATATGCTATAGTTAACTGATCTGAACAATTTCTTCGGAGATTACATTGTTGCCTTAGAAAATAATCTGTACCAAATTTCGTGAATATGTCTTGTCAAATGCAAAAGTTTTACATACAAGAACTTTTTTCCGTTCGTTCAATTTGTATGGCAGCTATATGCTATAGTTAACCGATCTAAACAATTTTTTTCGATATTACATTATTTCTATGAACAATAACTCATACCAAATTTCGTGTAGATATATTTTGTCAAATGAGGAAGTTTCCCATGCAAGCATTTGATTCCGATCATTCAGTTTGTATGACAGCTATATGTTATAGTTAACCAATCTGAACAATTTCTTCGGGGATTACATTGTTGCTTTAGAAAATAATCCATATCAAATTTCGTGAATAGATCTTGTCAAATGAAAAAGTTTTCCATACTAGAGCTTGATTCCGATCGTTCACTTTTGTGAAGATACATTGTCAAATGTGAAAGTTTTCCATACAAGAACTCGATTCCGATCATTCAGTTTGTATGGCAGCTATATGTTATAGTGATCCGATATCGGCCGTTCCGACAAATGAGCAGCTTCTTGAAGAAAAAATGACGTTTGCAAAATTTCAAAAGGATATCTGAAAAGCCGAGGGACTAGTTCGTATATATACAGACAGACGGACGGACGGACGGAAAGACAAACAGACGGACATAGCTTAATCGACTCAGCTCAACATACTGATCATTTATATACATATATATACTTTATAAGGTCTTCGACGCTTCCTTCTGGGTGTTACAAACCTCGTGACAAACTTAATATACCCTGTTCAGGGTATTTCGGTATACATACAGAAATAATTACACTAGAATCTTCTACCTTAAATGTTGAGAACATATCAAAGCTGTATAGAGATGATATGAATGAAGAGGAAAAAGCCTATATAAATATAATTCTACAAAAATAGTCCGATTTATTTTATCAAGAAAGTGAAACTAACACACACAGACTTAAATAAAACATGAAATGATAACAACAACGGATAAACCCGCATATTTCAAAATATATATGTAGGTATCCAAAAATGAATGAAGAGGAAATTAAAAGACAAATAGTTGAAATGTTAAAGCAAAATATTAATAAAGAAAGCTGTTCCCCCTATAACTCTTCCATTTGAATAGTCCCAAAATATCGGATAATTCAGGGAAACAAATATGACGTATAGTTGTGGATTATAGAAAGCTCAACGAAATAATAATTGATGAAAAATTCCCTATTCCTAATTTAAAAAATATATTAGACAAATTAGGGAAAGCGAACTGCTTTTCAAGAATTGACTTGGCGAAAGGATTTCTCCAAGTTTTAATGGAAGAAAACGATCAAAAGAAACCTGCATTCTCTACTCCTTTCGGGCATTACGAATTCATTCGTATGCCATTTGGACTGAAAAATTCTCCCTCGGCCTTTCAACGCTTGATTAACGTAGTACTTATGGAATACATCAATAAATTATGCTCATTTTTAGCACTTCCATAGAAAAGCACATTGCACGATTCCGATTACTTTGGCGGAGGAGTAAAAAAACCGAATTTCTGTATAAATGGGGTATGTGCGGATAGGGGAGCTTCTACAGAGAAGAAATATCCAAAAATAATATAAAAAAACCTCTTTTTTTTTAAACATTCACGATTAAAAGTTAAAAAATTTGCACTAATAACACATGGTATTTCTCCATGTTTCACTAAATTCTTTTACGTTTTTCACTCTGTATATTTAAATATACACTCTAAACATTGAAATAAGTTCGCATTTTACTTTTATTTTGGTATATTTTACCTAAATGTATTAATTTAAAAATCTCTTAGCGCACTCATCGTTAAGAAGGTTAGATTGTTTACAATTATGAGGAAAACAAGCCTTGCCACATCTTAAACAGCAAATATGTAGGATTTTTAACAATTTTTCTTTGTTTGCTTTTTCGCGTGATTCTTTTTTCTATATTAATTATAAAAAAATTCTTTCTACATATGTATATGTGCAATATGTGATTTATGTGACTGAAGTACTTTCGCGTAGTACTCCTTTCTGCGTTGGCGGCCTTCGGCCGCGCTTTAAAAAAATAACCCTGGTCGAGCGAATACCCAGGGTGACTCAAGTACTTTCGCATAGTACTCCTTTCTGCGTTAAAATAAAAAAATACATTGAGTTTCGTTATAAAGTGGTTATATTGTTTGGTTATCTTGCACTGATATTGAAAAAAAATTTGAGTTTTCGTTATAAAATGGTTAAATTTTGGTTATTATATCTGTCAGAGATTTCCATTTATTTTTTGATAATACGTTTTTTTTGTATATTAGGTGACAATATATAATGGGTTGTCAAAAAAGTCATGCGGTATTTTTATTGATTTTTTTTGAAATTGAAATGAATTTTTGAGCTCTTGACCGATGCTACGGCTGCTACTATGCCGGTCTCGTTCGACCAATTCAGCGATTTTATCGCAATTTTCGACGACAGGCCTTCCGGAGCGTGGCACATCTTCGACCACCTCTACACCAGAACGAAAACGTTGAAACCATGGTTGTGCGGTGGAAATGGAAACTGCACAAATTTTATTTATAACTCACGAACGACTTAAAAGAAACGACAATCAATCAAACACATGTTAGCGCGTGAAATGAGTTTTCCAAAAAGGTATAGCGAATAAAACTAGAACTACGCGCTTTCAGAGCCAGCTAGCGAAAATACCGCAAGACTTTTTTGACAACCTAATATAATATTATTATATAATATTACTATATAATATTACTTATTTGGTTATTAAATTAAATAAAGAACATACCCACATGAATGGGTAGAGGAATTTTTGGGAAAAAAGGCATTTCAGCGAATTTCCTTATTATCACATGTCAGCGCTCCATTTCGTCGTAATTTTTAGCATACACATGATGTTCATCACGAGTGTAAAATGTAATTTTTAAAGTAAAATGACTGTTAAAACTGTAAAATGTGGATTTATTTAAAAGTTTATAGTTTAATTTAATTAATTTGAAATGAAAAATGTGAGTAAAGTGTGTGTAATGTGTAATGTAAACTAAGCGTTTGCGGTACCTATAACCCTGTACATTTTTTAATCAGGAGGACTTCCTCTTTCCAACGGTACCTTCAAATCGCGGTGCCAAAGAAATCGGAATTGTGCCGAGCACATGAACAACATAAAACAAATTTTCTTGAAATTGAAGGAAAACAATCTGAAAATCCAAATAGACAAATGAAATTTTTTGTAAAGAAACCCACTATCTTGATCATACTTTGAGTTCAGACGGCATTAAAACTAATTCAACAAAAGTGCAAGCCATTCAAAAACTGAGTATTCCTCACTTTCAGAAACAAATAAAATCACATTTGGGTATCCTAAGGAAAAACACAAAAGTTAACATAAAAGATACACAATATATCGATGCTTTTGAAAAATTGAAAAGAATGCTCTTTAACTCTTTTAACCGATATTGAAATAACCAGACTGATCAAAAAATTTTAAACTAACAACAGATGCTAGCGATAATGCAATAGGAAAGGGCCTTTCGCAAGGAGATCATCCCATGGCTTATGCAAGTAGAACCTTATACCATGTTGAGACCGAAAATTTAAAAGATTAGATTAGGTATATTTAAGCATTTCATAACCCAACAGTGTTCTCACTGCCGTTGGAAAGATCAAAAAACAGCTGTTATTGTCATTCAAGAATTCAGATCGCTTAATATTTATCAAAAGAAAAGATTGTCGTATAGTATTTTGAAATAAAAAGACGGCTCTTTTTAATATTTTCCATATAATAGAAATAATGTATGCATTTTTTCATTTGTTAAGTTGATTTTCAGATGAAATTAGATTCATTGCTTTAAAAAAAATTTGTTTGTTTACATTTTTTTCCCTTTGTAGTGTCTAAATCAGCTGTGATAATGTAACAGATTTCTACTGCTGACAAGTAGATTGCGCAAAATCAGAGTCGCCCAGAGAGATTTAGCGTGCATCAGTTTCAAATCATTTCAATGAAGTTCAACTGTCATTTTTGTATGGCAAAATCTTGATAAATATTTAAGATTAGTGGGATAATCCATTCAACAGCCGAAATCGTGTGATTAAGTGTCGGTCTGAACATGGTAATAAATGACCACGAAAAACATTATGCTGCAATCGAAAGAGAATTGCATGCAATCGTCTGGACGGTCAACTATTTTTGACCCTATTTATATGGTAAACCATATGAATTCGTAACTGATCATCAACCACTTGTTTGGTTGCATACAAAAACTAAAGGAAAATACATTAACCCGAGACTTCAAAGGTGGCTCTTAAAACTTGGCGAATATAACATACACATTAATTACATTAATGGTATGGAAAATAAAGTCGCTGATTTCATGAGTCGGATAAAAAGTATATCAGGGAACGTGAACACAGAAATTACCTCTCAAAAAAGTGAAAACAAAACAAAACAGAGGATACAAAAGTAATAAATGGAAATATAAAAATATTTACATATAAGTTAAAATGGCATAGAGACCAATTATATGGCGGATTTGTTTAGACAACATTGTTTGGTTGTCAGAAAAGTCTTGCGATATTTTCGCTAGTTGGCTCTGAAAGCGCGTAGTTCTAGTTTTATTCGTCGCCTGCTATACCTTTTTGGAAAGCTCATTTCACGCGCTAACACGTGTTTGATTGATTGTTGTTTCTTTTAAATCGTTCGTGAGTTATAGCGTCGCAAACATGGAGCAAAATAAAGAGAAAATACGGCATATTTTACAGTACTACTACGATAAAGGCAAAAATGCATCTCAAGCCGCCAATAAAATTTGTGCAGTTTATGGACCCGATACAGTTTCCATTTCCGCCGCACAACGATGGTTTCAACGCTTTCGTTCTGGTGTAGAGGTGGTCGAAGATGCGCCACGCTCCGGAAGGCCTGTCGTCGAAAATTGCGATAAAATCGCTGAATTGGTCGAAAGAGACCGGCATAGTAGCAGCTGTAGTGTCGGTCAAGAGCTGGGCATTAGTCATCAAAAATTCATTTCAATTTCAATAAAAAAAAAAAAATCAATAAAAATACCGCAAGACTTTTTTGACAATCCATTATAAAATCGAAACGAGTAGGAATACTTGTATATACGGAACTTCCAGATAATTTATACAAGCGGGTCCAAACCAAATTAATAGAATACCGAAGTAAGGTTTTATAAACGCAGTTTTAGTGCAAAAGAGGTTAGCAGCGAAAATGACTAGTTTAAGCAAATTGCTAAACAGGTCATCCAGGAGTAACAGAAAACTGCGAAGGAATTTAAACCAAACTCATCACAAAAATTTAAAAACTTTTAAACAAAAGTATATAAATAATTGTGATATCTGCAAGAGATCAAAATACGGAAGAAACCCTATTAAAGCAAAATTTAATATCACAGAAACACCATCTGACGTTAATGAAATTTTACGTATGGATGTCTACACTATAAAAAAACATAGCTTTATCCCACTTGTTGATAAATTTTCTAAACATGCAACAGCTATACCGTTGGAAGACAGAAATAGTAACACAATTATCGAAAAAATTAGAATGTACTTATCAATGAGAATTAAATCAAGAATGTAAAAGATTTCTTAAGGACGGAAGATATTCAAGTACATTTTACAAAACCAAATAACCATACGGAAATATAGAAAGGCTCCACAGCACATTATCCGAAAAATTTAGAACACTGGAAGCACAAAATTTACAATGGTCTACACAAGAACGAGTATACAAATGCATCGAGTGGTACAACAAGTCTATACATTTCACAATAAAGGCAAAACCTTTAGACATAATTTAAGGAAACATAGAAAAAACACTAAATAGAAATAAAATTTTGGAAGCAAAAAACAATATTATAGGAAAAAGAAACTAAAATAAGGAGGAATTCACACAAAATTATTAGGAAGGTTGCGTGAAAAATTTCAATCCACTAAGGCATAAATATGAACCTCGTTACAAAAACTTGAATTTAGAAAATATATACCCAAGCAACATTAAAAAACACTACTTATTTCAGACTACACAACCATACTCTACATTATAGATCCTAATGAAAGAGAAACAGCAATTGAAAACCTCAGAGAACATGTGCAACAATCAAAATTAATAGATTATAAAGAACTTATCCTCTCAGAAATAAATAAAGCTAAAACTAAATAACATACTTTACAGAGAAATAAAAATAAAAGACGTTTAGCCAACATAGCAGGATCAGGCATGAAATGGATAGCTGAAGATAGATGAATATGATGAAGATAGATCCCAAATAGAAAAACATTTAAATAATATTGACGAAAATAATCACAACATTATAGAAGCCTTTAACAATAATATACTTGAAAACAACAATTTCAATGATACAATATAGAAACTCACTAACACTATCGAAATAGACAGACAAAAGATTTTAGAAAAATGGAATAGCGTAAATCAATCTAACAAAGATATTCCTTCACATTTATTTTATATGGACATTATGTTAAAATAAACAATTTAAATGATAGTATTGAACACATCCAAAACAATATCATTGCTGCAAATAACAAAGTTATGGTAAACAATATATGTCTTTATGTAAAATGACAATTATTTGTTTACGTGCCATTGCACAAAAATAAACATAGGTTTTGATCTGACATATTTTACAGCCATTGCAAATAATTTTCTGCGTGTGTTTGTTGTTGTGCCGTGCACCAAGTTCTGCAATTCGTGCACCGTTCAAGGGTTTTGCAGGAGCAAGACTCCCCCTAATATCTTAACAACTGACCATTTCATAATGTTTAGCAACTGTAAAATTGAAATGAGCAATGTAATTTTCTCTAATTATGATAAAATAAAGATGGATTTGTTAAACTGCCAACATTTTTATTTATAATAACACTAAGCTAAGCTTATCATTAGATGAAATGGTCTTAAACGAAATAGACAATATAAAAAAGATTGAAGAACTTTCATAATCATATTGTTAATAATAATTATTATTACTACGATTGTTATCTTACATATAAAAATTAAACGCCTTTTTTGTATGTCCGCGCATTACGCCCGAGCTACAGAATGGAAAGACCTAAAAATGTGCACGGGTATACCCGTCCTGGAGAAGGTCCTAACGGCAGCCTTTTTTTTTGCAATATCACCCTCGATTTCGCAAATTATGTCTATATTTATAACCTAAGAACGGCTGAACCGATTTGGCTGAAAATTGGTGATGAGGTAGCTTGGAATCTCGGGACGGGCATAGGCTACTTTCTATTGTTTTAAGTTAAAAGTCACAACAATTCATAAATAAACAAAATTATATTTCAAAACATAAGCATGTGTTCAATATTCATCTAAGAATCATTTGAACATTTTTTTCTTCAAAAATACAAAATAAAATCACACAACTACTGGCAGGTATTGTGGTTTTTGTTTACAAACACATACATATATATGTATTATAGTACGAGTAATAAATGTAACTGAACATGAAAAAGTTGAACCATAATTTGAGATGAGTGCATAACAGCTGACAAATATTCCTGAAGTATTGCTCAAAACAATTCAAAATTTAAAAGGAACGATCAAGTCTGTGTTTTCTTAAGTGTAGTATCTGGGACTTAGCCGTCGATTTAGTAATTACATTCGATGAATGTTAGACAAAACATTGCCATATGATTAGATATAAAGCGTGGGGCGGGGCCTCTTCTGCTCTACTCCTGCACTATTATTCACTATAATAAGAGCATATGTAAGGACTGTCCCGTAAAAAATTTACCCTTTTATTCCTTAAGATTATGACGTAACTGTTTATGGCATTAGTCTCAATTAGGACTTGTTTTTTTCTCTATAATCTGACGATTAACAAAATGTATAACATTTGGTGTCAACACTTCAAACTATTAAGATGTCTAGCAATCAAGAAAAAGTGCGCGAATTGGTTTTGTCCACTTACCTGGAAAATCCAGAATTAAAATATTCAGTTATAGCTAAAAAAAACAGGAGCATCGGAAAGTACTGTTAAAAGGGTTGTTTCGAATTACAAAAAGGGTGTACCTACTATACGAAAAAAAGGTTCAGCTAAAAAAGCAGGTGCAGAAGGAAATTTAGCAAAAAGAGTAAAGGAAGTTTTTAAGCAGAATCCCAACACTTCAGTACGAGATGTTGCTGTTAAAGCAGGTACCTCTAAAAGTGCTGTACAAAGGATAAAAGTGATAGTAAGCTAAAGACATATAGAGTTCAAAGAGTGCCAGATCGTTCCGATGAAAAGCAATTGGTTGCTCAAAAACGAGCTCGAAATTTATATGAAGGATACCTAACAAAATTTGACTGTTGCGTGATGGACGACGAACCATACGTTAAGGCAGATTTCAAACAGTTGCCGGGGCATGAATATTATACCTGTATGAAGAAGGGGCAAGTACAGAGAAAATTTAAGGACAAGAAAATTACCAAATTTCCCAAGCAGTATATGGTTTGGCAAGCGATTTGTAAAAGCGGTTTGAGAAGCAGTTTTTTTGTAACACAGGGCACAATCAATTCAAAAGTTTATATTAGCGAGTGCCTTCAAAAACGTCTTTTGCCATTTATTCGCGAACATGAGGGTACTGTAATGTTCTGGCCTGATTTAACAACCTCTTACTATTCTACAGCTACCATGGAGTGGTGTGAAAGCAATAATGTCAATATTGTTCCAAGAAAAGCGAATCCACCTAATTGCCCAGAGCTTCGACCTATTGAGAGATATTGGGCTCTAATGAAATCGAATCTCCGGAAGAGTAAAGGTACTGCAAAAAATTAAAAAGATTTTAGAAATAAGTGGCGAAGGTCGTACGGTACTATCGATGAAAACACTGTACAAAACATAATGAAGAGCCTTAAGAAAAAAGTAAGAAATTTTTACAGAAAATAAAAATTTGTTAAATGTTATTTATAATTTGTAATCTCTATGGTACTCATTAATAAGAAATAAAACAAGACTTTGAAAAAATTCTTTGGTTGAGCTTCCATACTGCTCTGAACTGGTGGCCAGGGGTTGGACCCCACCCAGATCCGTAATGTCTGAGTACATCGGGCAATTTTCTAACCCCGCCCCACAAAAACACTCCGACGTATCCGATAGGTGCCCCTGATGCAAAAATACATTCAGAGGCCCATGCCCCGTAAGCAGAAAACCCAGACTCACACAAAATCTGAAGTCTGGGTTATCCTCAACGAACCCAACGTCCTGAATGTACTCGTACGTCACCCGGCCGTTAGGACTATTGTCCCAACGTTCTTGCTACCTACACCTAACCTTATCATCTTGAAGCCTCTTGCTCCCTAGATATCCCTCCCTCTCCACATCATCGTCGGAAATCCAGTCATTCCGCAGCAATGACACACTCAAGCCCCTTCTTAGCCTGAATGCAAAAGCACGCTGTATGACAATCAGGTCAAGAGGGGGTGCACCTAACAAAACCTGCATCGCATCCGTCGAGACGGTGCGACATACAGGCAAACAAGCAAGCATCATACAACGCTGGATTGAGAGGAGTTTTTGAGACCCCAAGACAGTCGTGGCGGCCTCCCACCATACAGGGACTCCATATGTCTCACATATATGGTGCGGACAGCAGGACGTCCGAGACCCCAATCGCTCCCCAAAATCCGTCGTATTTTGCCTACAGTTGCCTGCAGTCGCTCCTTCACATTCTTGACTTCCGTCACATATCTGATACTGACCCCATTCACACGGACAATCGGTGGACGAACCGGTGACAATCTACCTTTCAGCAGCATTGCCACCGTTTTATCCATCGATATGTCAACCCCCACATCTAAACCCCAAGAAATAGCGATCTCTAAAAGATCTCCTCCCGCCCGCTCGACCTCGAGCGACCTTCAACCATAAGAAGAAGGTCGTCCGCTTGCGCACAACACTTACAGAGAGGCTCGAGCTGCCCAAGCAGAGTGTCCATCATAAGGTTCCAAATATATGGACCATAGACGGAACCCTGCGGCAGCCACCAACAACTCCAATCTCCACACTCCCATTCATGCCGACAAGAGAGACCTTTCTGTCCGAAAAATAACTTCGCCAAAGAGTAATTTACGGACAGCCAAGCTCCTCTATACGTTGCACCGCTCGATCCCAGCTTATGTCATCAAACGCTCCCTTAAAGTCAACAAATATGCCAAGGACATACTAACGACATTCTGAACAAAAAACCACGCATCCTCTATACTGCGTCCTTTCCTGAACTCAAACTGCCTCTCCGACCACATACCCCGCGTTAGCTCCTGAAGCCGTTCCACCATTACTCTTTCCAGCACTTTTCCAAGTACTGGAAGGAGACTGATGCCCTGATAAGATCGAGGATCGCTCCTGACCTTATCAGGGGACTTCAGGAGAGGAACAAGCCTACCACGTTTTCACACGCGTGGAGAGTATCCCTGGAGGATGGAGTTATGTGTAGAAGTTCACGCAAGTGAGAAAAGTTCTCTGATCGCCATTCACTTGGGAGTGGCCAGAAACGATTCTTTTACACATGGCTCAAGCAGCTCACGACTTCCGGTCTTAGACCAAGTATCCTCTGGGAAGCCTAAGAACATCCGCTCGAAGGCGAGCTAATGTGAGAAGGCGAAACATCCCCTACATAGGATTGTGCGCTGAGCTTGGGACCCGCCACGTAAAAAGCACCCCCAATGAAATCTAAACGACAGCCTCGGATGAGAGATTCCCCTTTTAATGACGACCATGGCAAACGAAATAAGGACTACGATTTGAGGGCATGCACCTGGAATGTCCGGATCCTCAATTGGGAAGGTGCCGCTGCCCAGCTGGTTGATGTCCTCGCGAAAATAGAGGCTGACATCACCGACGTAAAGGAGCGCAAGTTTGGTGTTGGATTCGTGGTGGGAGAGAGACTCCGTCGCCGAGTACTATCATTCACTCCGGTGAATGAACATCTAGCCACAATCCGCATCAAAGGCATCGAGGTTCTTCAACATATCGCTGATTTGCGCCCACGCCCCGACAGAAGAGAAGGACGAGGTGACCAAAGATGACTTCTATGGGTGCTTGGAGCGCGCTTATGAGAGCTCCCCCGCCACGATGTCAAAATCGTGCTTGGCGACTTTAACGCCAGGGTGGGCAAAGAAGGTATCTTTGGCACTACTGTCGGTAAATTCAGCCTCCACGACGGAACTTCCCCAAATAGGTTGAGGCTGATTGACTTCGCCGGGTCCCGAAATATGGTTATCTGTAGTACTAGATTCAAGCATAAGAAGATTTATCAAGCTACCCGGCTGTCTCCGGATCGAAAAACTACCAACCAGATCGATCAAACAAACAGTCGTCGCACTCGCGACTTGGCTCTCACATCACTGTTGACAGTCATAACTTTGAAGTTGTAGATAATTTCGTCTATCTTGGAACCAGCGTAAACACCACCAACAATGTCAGCCTGGAAATCCAACGCAGGATTGCTCTTGCCAACAGGTGCTACTTCGGACTGAGTAGGCAGTTGAGAAGTAAAGTCCTCTCTCGACGAACAAAAACAAAACTCTTTTAGTCATTACCGTCCGGCTATATGGTGCAGAGGCATGTATGAGGACAACAACTGATGAGTCGACGTTTGGAGTTTTCGAGAGAAAAGTTCTGCAAAAGATTTAAGGTCCCTTACGCGTTGGTCACGGCGAATATCGCATTCGATGCAACGATGAGAAAACGACGACATTGACATAGTTCAGCGTATTAAAAGACAGCGCCTACGCTAGCTAGGGCATGTTGTCCGAATGGAAGACAATACCCAGCTCAGTAAGTTTTGGACGCAGTACCCGCCGGGGGAAGCAGAGGAAGACCTCCACTCTGTTGGAAAGACAAGGTTGAGAAGGACCTGACTTCGATTGGAATCTCCGATTGGCGCCACGTAGCGAAAAGAAGAAACGACTGGCGCGTTAAAGCATTAACACCACCAACAATGTCAGCCTGGAAATCCAACGCAGGATTGCTCTAGCCAACATTTGCTACTTCGGACTGAGTAGGCAATTGAAAAGTAAAGTCCTCTCTCGACGAACAAAAACTAAACTCTATAAGTCCCTCATAATTCCCGTCCTGCTATATCGTGCAGAGGCTTGGGCGATGACAGCAACCGATGAGTCGACGTTACGAGATTTCGAGAGAAAAATTCGGCGAATGATTTATGGTCCTTTGCGCATTGGCCACAGCGAATATCGCATTCGGTGGAACGATGAGCTGTACGAGATATACGACGACATTGACATAGTTCAGCGAATTAAAAGACAGCGGCTACGCTGGCTAGGTCATGTTGTCCGAATGGACAGAAACACTCCAGCTCTGAAGGTATTCGGCGCTGTACCCGCCGCGGGAAGCAGAGGAAGAGGAAGACCTCCACTCCGTTGGAAGGACCAAGTGGAGAAGGTCCTCACTTCTCTTGGAATATCCAATTGGCGCCACGTAGCGAAAAGAAGAAACGACTGGCGCGCTGTTGTTAACTCGGCTATAATCGCGTAAGCGGTGTCTACGCCAATTAAGAAGAAGAAGAAAGAAAGTGTCCCTCCCAGACGCAGTTATTATGAATGGCCTCCAGGTATTCCGGAATGAACTTCCATAAGCTTTTACACATCTCTCTGTTCAAACCATCAAAACCTGTGGACCGTTTAGACCTAACCATCGACGATACCACATCGAGGACGAGGTATTCGCATCCAGTCCCAGGATAAATGGGCTACTACACGCTCGCTATATTTACAATATAAACTAGCGAAAATCATCCTACCGAACTCCCCTTCTATAGCTACACATATACCCAGTTGTGAAGAATCCACATCTACGTGGATTACACGCAATCGTAGCGTGGATTATACAACTATTGCGGCGTTAGCTCTAAGGTCAGTGAAGACCTCAAAACCCCGAGGACGACTCCGAACCACACCATTGGTGGCGTAGGGCTCCTGGAGTAGAGCAATACCGCACCCACCCTCTACCATACAACCTCCAACTCACACATCACGGCATAGGAGCCCTGACAGTTAAGCTGGATGATCCCACCCATCAATGTCTGGCGAGGGCGCGCTCAACAATGCCACAATATATAGGGCAGACAGCTGACATCATAAGATGCCCAGCTGGTCTACCCTTAAACTCACTAGAAACTAAAGCAGATGTCTGCCGGAGGTGCAGCAATGTGCTGCATTGACGCAACCGGGAGTTTTGTGGCCTTCTTGACCGCACCTTCTGCAGACATCTGCTTTAGCCCTACACTCAGCCACCCGGTGATCAAATCCCATGCAACGAAAGCAGCCAGCGACGGAGCTCTCCGGTCGCACCCCGAAAGAGAACGACTTTATGTAGCACCTACCTGCTTCCAAGAGGGCGGACATCAACTTGTCCGTACCCTCCAGGGCGACATTGGTGCTACCGTCAGCGGTCACCTTCCAGGGACGACTGACCATCCTTACATCCGACGTCTGGGACCCCGGGCTGAAATCCTGTAGGTTCAGCCGGAGTAGTTCCTTCATAAATTCCTTATGGGCGATCTCCGTATGGTCCCCCTGAACCACCACCCGACGACCCAACTTCCGGTTGACAGAGACGTCCAACCCCACCTCCCTGAATTTTTTGTTACTCACCACTCTCTCCCTCTCTAAAACAGAGGGAGTGCGAATAACCGCCCCACCACCCTTAATTGGTCTAACTTCGTGGACCCTCACACGAAGTAATGGACCCAGCTCTTTGACCACCTTCTTTATAACTTCCTTAGAGGAAGTTGGAGGCCCCTTACTCCTTACCACGACCGAACAGGTATCCACAGGCTTCGGCGTTACCGGTGCGATTGCTTCCAGCATAGATGCTGGAGGTGCAGTCATCGGTGCCGACGGCGCCGGCATTAACCTGCTCGGCGTCGAGGAGTGTCTCCCGCAACTTCTCTTAAGGGCATTTACCTTTCCGCGACGATGGGCATTCTCGGTTATGATCGTCATCAAGAGCGCTTCATATTTTGAGGCAAGCTCCAACAGCCCCTTCGCGGTTCCTACATCGAAATTCTTAGCCCCAGGAACCAGCTCGTTTAGCTCCCCCGTAATTCTTTTGTTCTTTTGGCAGCCGCAACACGGCTGACTGCTTCACCCTCGACAACAACTACTCCCCGCCAGTAATCGCGCTTTTTTCCGGCCTCCTTAGCACGCCCGTCCTTGACGACTCACGCAAAGGCCCGCTCAATAACAGCGACCACCCAAGCGGTCGATTATAGCGTGCTCGCTTTGGCACAGCCCACAACCCCAACCAGTGGTCGGATTAAGACCACTCAATTGGCTGCCGGCCGGACAAAGTCCCCGTAACGGTCCGGAGTCGACCGATGTAGCGCTGAGCCGAATCGCACCGTGGGCTAAACGGTTCGCTGTTATGACCGTTTGTCCTCATAGGAGTCGCAATCTCCAACACTGGACAGACGCTTGCACCCTTTGGGCAATCCTGTCCAGATCTTCCTGACACTGAGCCAACTAAGCGCCAGATGCTCAGCACAGAACTACTGGCGGGCAGTCCAGTCAGCAAGGGTGCCAACAACACGGAGCTAGACTGAAACCGTGCGAAGCTTCCGCCAATAACAACAACGTGGATGACCACGTTGTCCGTATAAACAGTAGTAATAATGAAATTGCTTACCGCTATATTATTCACTGTCAGTACACAAAAATGCACAAAATTTTATAAAAATGTGTACCCGCACAAAAACACTCGCGGTCAACAACCCTCGCTACCCGCGATCGCACAAACAATTTCACCGAACCGCTACGCACACGCGCCAGGCAATAACGGTGTCAGCTAAATCGCGTAAACAAAAGACCGCATAAAAGGAAATCGCAAAAAATCACCGAAAATACACTTTAAATATCGCAACGATGCGCACCCACGTCTATCCGCGTCGACAGTCAACTAACGATGACAATAAGAAATGTATATTGCCAATTTAACTATTCCATATTGTTATCACCATAAATGATATCCTTGACAACAAAGAACGAGCGGAGCCGCCGGTTTAGACTAGTTGTACATATATACAAAAAATTCTCTAAAATCAGAATACAAATTCTGGAGATTTTTCAAATAAGGAAGGCAGGAGTTATGTCAACAGCAACAACAACTCCACCTCCAATCAAAACCACAGCTCTGGCTTAGCATTGATAGCTGAAAGTGGTCAATGCTCGAAGAATTTTTGAAGTTAATATTATGTAAAAATTTGTCAATTAAAGTTAACGACCCTTATATAAATAAAATGTTTAAGTGTCGTTATGTAAACAGTTTGCTTAAATGTTGTTGCACTATGCATAATCGATATTAAAGCATTAAGCAATAACAAACGAAGTTGCTGATTATGCTTTATAGGCAGTTTCATATTTCGATTACTTACGATTTAACTAGATTTTCGACCACTGCTGATTGAATTTACGGAAAATGCGTCTTGAGTATGATACTCATGCAAATAGCGGAGACTGTTTACGAATGACGACGCAAGGATCACCATGTGACCCAAATAATTCGGGTTGATATGTCCGTTGTTTGCAATGACGCCTTTGAGGTGCACGTAGCTTTCGGCATGCAACTTGCTCTGATTTTTTTTACATATGTACATATCCACCAATTATCGCGATAGTAGTGTCCTATAGCACAACAGCAAATTTAAATTATTTTCACGGACCATTGTGGATGTCCGATAATTGATGGCAAAAGTGATCATATTTGGTGATGTATTTGGTTTTGCACTGTGAAGGTAGGGAAAAATCCAGGCAAAGCGAGAATTTTGCTCATCCTGAAAGACGTTATATGAAAGTATATTTTCATTTTTTGCATAGTTTAAGAACTGTCGAGTTTCATCAGTTTCACATATAAATAATGTTTCTGAGTGTTCCACAGGCTCTTCTAAAACAGGAATGTTAACTTTTGTCCTCAAAGTAACACATTCTCGTTCTTTCCTCATTGCATTTGAATACCCCACAATGTCGACACACATTTCCTATGCCACAAGTTTTAATGACCTTTTTAATCCAATGTCGCGTCATATTTGAATCATATTTTTGAAATTTCTAGTAAATATTTGCCGACGCTCTACTTGACGCAGAGCGATGCGAATAGTCGAACCTTTGTCTCATCTACTATATCAGAACCACGTTGATTAGCCATTAGGTGGGCATGGTCTCGGCGTCAAGAAATCACTTCATCAGTTTTTTGAGTAGACTGCTGAGATACCACGCTGAGAAGTTAAGCGGATAGGATTTCCCCGGCGTGGAGCATCACTTTGTGCAGAAGTTTCTCTGGCTCTGACTTCCACTAAACGTGCTGCTTGCTCCCATCTACACTGTTAATCAAGATAAGTAGGTTCTTTCTGTGTAGCAATTTCCATGGTTCGAGCTCTTAGTGAGCTTTGTTAATGATTGGGTTAACGTTTTTGGGTGATTATTAGGTACACAAAAATGACAAACATATCCTAGTTCTAGAAATATGTACGAAATATCATTCTATTTATATAAATACAAATCTTGTAGCTAAAATATTAAAACTACAACTAATTCTTTCAAATCTTCTTAAATGACAAAAAACATTTCAGTCGATAAGTGTAAAGATTTACACATAAATGTAAAGATTTTCGAACTTCCAGGTGACTTTATGATGAATATATCGGTCGATATTTGAGTTATCTTAATGAAAATTATAAAAAAGTGTTTTTCTCATAACAGTATATCTTTGTGCCTAAAATAAATAAAATCGGGTGAAAACTTGACCTACCACTCCATATAACTATGACCAAGATTTTCGAACATCCGGCTGACACAATCGATTCGACATTCGTATATTCAAATTGGCAAACAAAAGTTCGTTTTGGTTTTGTTGCGTCTTGACTGGTACCAAGTAAACATATCAGTAGAAAAAGCGGAGATAAAAATTTTAAAACAAGTACAGTACAGGCATAAGGATTAAAAATAAAATAACAAAAATATATTACATTTTTTGAATTTCAAGAAACTGCTACGTGGAACTGTATTATCCGATTAGAAACGTATTCTGATTAAAGGAATGATTCAATCTGACATGAAAGTTGTCCAAATTATTTTTATGTAAAGAGGCATTAAGGTAGGAACAAAGTAACCAATTTTACTATTTACTAAGCGTAGTGGTCGTATAGGTACCACTCATGACACGAAAAAATGGCGCGTTCAGCAGCTAGCAACTAACAGTCATATGAGGATCTAGATGTAAATAAACATCGTGTGCATCAAATAATAAGAAAAGATGTAGGCCTCAAATACGAAAATCAAGTGCATTAGACATGCCTAAAGCAACGTCATAAAAATACAAATTGCATTTTATGAAATACATTTATAAATTTTGGGACGAAGACTCCCTGTTCAGAAACAGTCTTCAAATTTCTTCTGTACCGTGAGAGTTCACGTTTGACTCTAATCTTCTTTATTAAAATTTCTTTCCTCCATACATTTCTTAATTCTAATCTCTTAACTATGTACATATGTATGTGTGTATATGTGTTTATGCTTTGTGTACACATACTCGTATATGTGTAAATAAGTATTCTATTTTTATTGTATACTTGAGATACCAACGCATTGACATTTTACAACTGTTTAGAATCACTGTGTGACTTAATGCATCTAACGCATTTATACACATACATACCATAGATATTCTGTTATCAGATGATGCTTGTGTGCATTAGTATTTGGATTATGTATGTTTGTATTAGTTTTATGTATATACGAAGTTCAAATGGAACAGTCACAGTTCTTGTTTCATATTTTGATCTTAAGTATATATAAATTAGTAATAGTTAACGCTATTATTAAAACTAAAATTAGCGAAACGTGACCACTTATGTGATGCAAATTTATACCTTTTAATTTAATATTTTCTTTTTTAAGGAGTTATATTTCCTGTTTCAGATGTACAATAACTCGGGTATTGTTTATTGATGTTGAATCAAAAGGCTTTATTTGTTGTTCTGGGATATCTTCAATATCTTTAACCCAAGAAGAGGATAGCAATTCTTTATTAATTTCTGATTGTACGTGATGAGTTGGTGTTCCTTCATGTCGGGCTGTACATCCTTCTCTTATTGTCATTATACCGTGACTAGGGATTTCCATATGAATTTGTTGATTGTTATCACATTCTAGATATATCATTGCTTTTCTTAATAATTTGTAAAGCCAACGATTTTGAAAAAACAATTTTATCCAAAAATTTTCATTTGTAGACGGTTTGAATTCTCATGATTCATTTTCTAACTGTTTCAAGGCTGCTACTTCACATGAATTATCAGTCGCAGATTTCCAAGCCCAATTTCCAGGAAATTGGTAATGATTCTCCGAGTTAGTAGAACATTTATCCAGATTTACCTGATTCATAAGTGAATATTGATTTAAACCAAACTTGTATATTAAATATTCTGCTTTTATTTCTGGAATAATCATATTACCTTTGTATTTTATTGGAAATGGAATTAATTTGTATACGTTTGATGGATCATACCATAATAAGGGGATTTCTTTGTTTATTACTAGCCGTGAATCAACAATTAAACCTTTAGCATTCATCGATTTATAAATTTCTTTTAATTCATTACCCGATTGCTTTCCAGGTAGTATTAATTTGTGTGGTAGTTTGTTTCTAATAAATGTAATATCTTCATTAAGTTGTGAAGGCTTTAATAGTTTTGGATTTATGCGACCATGATTTATGTCAAAAGATTGATTATCGACGTTATTCCTATTGATATGGTTAATATTTGAAACATCAGGATCATTCGCTCAGCATTTTGATCTTTTATTAGTTGGCTATAAAATGTATTTAGTTGTTCATTAATTTCTTCAAAATTTGTGTTAACTTCATCTGTTGTCTTTTTTAATATATGTATTTATGGTAGAATCAACTGTTGATATCTGCTTTTTAAATAATTTTGCTATATCTTTTTGGTTGTCGAAAATATTTCTAATATTTGATACCATATTTTTTCGGTCATCAGCATCCATAATTCCTAATAATATATGGTAAATTGAACCAACGAATTCGAGTCTATTAATAAATTCTTGTACTTTATGTATCCGATCATAATAAGTACCTAATTCGTAATATATTATTAAGTTCCATTTTCAATTTATTATGTCCATTTCACTAATCGGTACCAAATATTAGGTTGCCAAAAAAGTCTTGCGGTATTTTCGCTAGTTGGCTCTGAAAGCGCGTAGTTCTAGTTTTATTCGTCGCCTGCTATACCTTTTTGGAAAGCTCATTTCACGCGCTAACACGTGTTTGATTGATTGTTGTTTCTTTTAAATCGTTCGTGAGTTATAGCGTCGCAAACATGGAGCAAAATAAAGAGAAAATGCGGCACTTTTTACAGTACTACTACGATAAAGGCAAAAATGCATCTCAAGCCGCCAATAAAATTTGTGCAGTTTATGGACCCGATACAGTTTCCGTTTCCACCGCACAACGATGGTTTCAACGTTTTCGTTCTGGTGTAGAGGTGGTCGAAGATGCGCCACGCTCCGGAAGGCCTGTCGTCGAAAATTGCGATAAAATCGCTGAATTGGTCGAAAAAGACCGGCATAGTAGCAGCCGTAGCATCCGTCAAGAGCTGGGCATGAGTCATCAAAAATTCATTTCAATTCTAATACAAAAAAAAAAAAATCAATAAAAATAACGCAAGACTTTTTTGACAACCCATTATATATCGGTTCCAAATATATTGCTGTGTTATTTTTTAGCGTAGTCACTGAAGCTCCTGGTTTAGCTGTATCATTAATGTGTAATGATTTAGCTTGTGTTGCTAGCATGAGCAACGTTAAAAGCCACATCGTCAATCTGCTTGTTTTACTCGACTGTTCTGAGTTGATTATTATTTTTGAAGTAAATAAACTTGTAACATGATTTGGCTCCTCTGTTCTACTGCTGTTTGTTGCCTCCAGCGGGCACAATTTGTGAACGGGCCATTTAAGTACGCCATTTTGTAATTTTAGAGTTACAACTCTTATATTTCCATCACTTCCGGGATAAGTTTTAATAATTTTACCTAATGGCCACTTGGCCTTCTGTTAGATTGGTATGTTTGGTTTTCCATTTCATTCGTTGTTGCAACATTTCAACATATTCACATTCCCATCATTTCCAAAAATCTCTTTTAATTTATTTAATTAATTTTTACTTATCTAATGAACCTATTTGTGCATCATTAATTGCCTCAGGACAATCTATTATTGGACATCCTATTAAAAAATTATCAGGTGTTAAAACGTCTATATCGCTTTCACTATCTATTGCACATAGAGGTCGTGAAGTTAGTAGTACTTCAATCAGTGATAGCAAAGTAATCATTTCTTCAAATGTCATTTTAATTTCGCCTATCACTCTTTTTAAATGATATTTAACCGACTTGACTCCTGCTTCCCAAATTTCTCCGAAGTGAGGAGCTGCCGGCGGCCCAAAATGCCATTGAATTTTATCTGATTCTAATATTGGAGCTACGGTTGAATTTTTCTTGATTGCCATTTTGAAACCTAGGTCTAATCTTCTACAAGCTCCCACAAAAATCTGTTTCATTGTCCGAGTATATACTCGTATGCTGATTTTTACCTCTTCTGGCAAAAAATCTTTTCAAAGCAGCTAGGAACGCTTCTGTTATTAAATCACTTACTGCTCCTAAATGAATAGCTTTTATTGCCATACAAACAAATACAGCTATGTATTCTTTAAAAGTTTTTTGTCCTCTTCCTTTTGAACAATTCATACGAATCGGTCCGGCATAGTTTATACCAACTACACACGTTGGTAAATGGAATTGACATACTATAGATACTCGAAATTCTGGAAGATTTCCTTTAATTTGTTTTCCTACTTCTTTGCGGTAACGTATGCATTGAATACAAGTTCAAATTGTCATTTTTATGAATTTCTTTAATCCAATAATCCAGTAATTCCTTCTAATCATTGTTTCCTCCATGCAAGATTATTTTATGTACATTTTCAATTATTAATGATGACAGATGAGACTTATTTAATATTAATGGGTGCTTTTAATTATATTTAAGATGTGCAGTACCCAACCTACCTCCTACACGCCGGATTCCATTACTATCCAAAATTGGATTTAAGCATGCAAGGCTACTTTTATTATTAATTTCTTTTTCTAAACTCATAATTTCTTCTCTCAATTGTAATTTTTGCTGATATCTTATTAACATCTCTTCAGCTTCTTTCATTTCTGACCCAACTAAGTATTCGGGACATTTTTGTCCTGTTATTTTTTTTATAAATCTCAAGATATAAGCTACTACTCTTATTAGTTTGAATATCGCCCAATCCTCTGCACCATACAGCAGGACGGGAATTATGACCGACTTATAGAGTTTAGCTTTTGTTCGTCGAGAGAGGACTTTACTTTTCAACTGCCTACTCGTCCGAAGTAGCACCTGTTGGCAAGAGCAATCCTGCGTTGGATTTCCAGGCTGACATTGTTGGTGGTGTTAATGCTGGTTCCTAAATAGCCTGGAGAAAGCAGAACTAACGGCGCGGGTGTTGAGGCCGATGATATCAATATCATCGTCATACGCTAGCAGCTGTACACTCTTATAGAAGATGGTACCTTCTCTATTTAGTTCTGCAGCTCGAACTATTTTCTCCAGAAGCAGGTTGAAGAAGTCGCGCGATAGAGAGTCGCCCTCTCTGAAACCTCGTTTGGTATCGAACGGCTCGGAGAGGTCCTTCCCGATCCTGACGGAACTTTTGGTGTTACTCAACGTCAGTTTACACAGCCGTATTAGTTTTGCGGGGATACCAAATTCAGACATCGCGGCATAAAGGCAGCTCATTTTCGTGCTGTCGAAAGCAGCTTTGAAATCGACGAAGAGGTGGTGTGTGTCGATTCTTCTTTCACGGGTTTTTTCCAAGATTTGGCGCATGGTGAATATCTGGTCGGTTGTTGATTTTCCAGGTCTGAAGCCACACTGATAAGGTCCAACCAGTTTGTTGACGGTGGGCTTTAATCTTTCATACAATACGCTCGATAGAACCTTAAATGCGATGTTGAGGAGGCTAATCCCACGGTAGTTGGAGCAGATCCTTTTTTATGGATTGGGCATAGCACACTTAAATTCCAATCGTTGGGCATGCTTTCGTCCAACCATATTTTACAAAGAAGCTGATGCATGCTCCTTATCAGTTCTTGGCCTCCGTGTTTGAATAACTCGGCCGGCAATCCGTCGGCCCCTGCCGCCTTGTTGTTCTTCAGGCGAGCAATTGCTATTCAAACTTCTTCATGGTCGGGCAATGGAACGCCTGCTCCATCGTCATCGATTGGAGAATCGGGTTCGCCTTCTCCTGGCGTTGTACTTTCACTGCCATTCAGCAGGCTGGAGAAGTGTTCCCTCCATAATTTAAGTATGCTCTGGGCATCGGTCACTAGATCACCTTTGGGGGTTCTACAAGAGAATGCTCCGGTCTTGAAACCTTCTGTAAGCCGCCGCATTTTTTCGTAGAATTTTCGAGCATTACCCCTGTCGGCCAACTTACGCATTTCAGCCTCTTTCTCTTTCTGTCTACAAATGCGTCTCACTTCCCTCTTCAACTCTCGGTATCTATCTCATCCCGCACGTATTGTGGTCGATCGTAACGTTGCGAGGTAGACAGCCAGTTTTCTCTCCGCTGCGAAAACCAATGGCTTCGGTTGCAGCTGTACGTAAGGAATTTGAAATGCTGTCCCACAGTTCCCTTATACCGAGTTGTTGTCGAGTGCTCTCAGAGAGCAGGAGTGCAAGCCGAGTAGAAAATCGTTCGGCTGTCTGTTGCGATTGCAGCTTCTCGACGTCGAACATTCCTTGTGTTTGTTGACGTGCGTTTTTTGCTGCACAGAGGCGGGTGCGAATCTTGGCTGCAACAAGATAGTGGTCCGAGTCGATGTTAGGACCTCGGAGCGCACGCACATCTAAAACACTGGAAACGTGTCTTCCGTCTATCACAACATGATCGATCTGGTTGGTAGTTTTTCGATCCGGAGACAGCCAGGTAGCTTGATGAATCTTTTTATGCTGGTATCTAGTACTACAGATAACCATATTTCGGGCCCCGGCGAAGTCAATCAGCCTCAACCCATTTGGGGAAGTTCCGTCGTGGAGGCTGAATTTACCGACCGTAGTGCCAAAGATACCTTCTTTGCCCACCTTGGCGTTAAAGTCGCCAAGCACGATTTTGACATCGTGGCGGGGCAGCTCTCATAAGCGCGCTCCAAACGCTCATAGAAGGCATCGTTCGTCACCTCGTCCTTCTCTTCCGTCGGGGCGTGGGCGGAAATCAGCGATATGCGCCTTGATGCGGATTGTGGCTAGACGTTCATTCACCGGAGTGAATGATAGTACTCGGCGATGGAGTCTCTCTCCCACCACAAATCCAACACCAAACTTGCGCTCCTTTATATGGCCACTGTAGTAAATGTCACAAGGACCTACTCGTCTCTGTCCTTGTCCCGTCCATAGCATTTCTTGGATGGCGGTGATGTCAGCCTTTATTTTCGCGAGGACATCAACCAGCTGGGCAGCGGCACCTTCCCAATTAAGGGTCCGGACATTCCAGGTGCATGCCTACAAATCGTAGTCCTTATTTCGTTTGGCATGTTCGTCATCAAAAGGGGGGTCTCTTATCCGAGGCTTGTTGCTTCCTTTCATTGGAGGTGTTTTTTTACGTGGCGGGTCCCAAACCCAGCGCTCAACCCTATGTAGGGGATGTTTCGCCTTCTCACATTAGCTCGCCTTCGAACGGATATTCTTAGGCTACCCAGAGGATACCTGGTCAAAGACCGGAAGTAGTGAGCTGCTTGAGCCATGTGTAAAAGAATCGTTTCTGGCCACTCCCAAGTGAATGGCGATCAAAGAACTTTCCTCACTTGTGTGAACTTCTACACATGACTCCATCCTCCAACTTCAACAATTATTTATTCATGCTAACGTTATAGATGAATCGCCCCAAGCAATTATTTTTACTTCTCTGTTGATAACTGTTTTTATCCTTTGTAGCAATTTAGCAAGTAGGTGAGCTGCGCTTAGTTTTAGTTTTGGCAACGTTTTTAATTGGATTTACTTTAGTTTTACCAGCAACTATTGTTATAACTGATCCAACTTTAGCATATACAACTGCTGCATAAGCTTTCTCTGAAGCATCTGCGAATCCATGTAGTTCAAATTTTAAGTTATTTTATGTTTCAAACCATCTAGGAATTTATTCTTTTTATCCCTGGTATGTGCTGCATAAACTCTTGCCATTCTCTTGTAAAATTCTCGTCATGTAACTCGCCCCAGTTGAGATTCACCAACCAAAGTTTCTGTATAAACAACTTTGCTTTTACTGTTATTGGTGAAAGCCATTCCATTGGGTCGAAAATTCGCGCTAAATCAGATAAAACTTTTCTTTTTGTAACTAGCTTTTGCGTTGAAAGATTCGTATTAAATCCAAACATGTCTTTGGTAGGATCCCATTGAATACCCAATGTTTTTATTGGTTCATCTTCTGCTAATTTGCGCTATTTATTGGAATTGTTGCTATGATCTCACTGTTGTTTGACATCCACTTCCTTAAGTGAAATCCATATTTTTGTAGTTGTTTCGATATTTCATACTGAATCGCCTTACATTCATTTATTGAATCTGCTCCCGTCATTAAGTCGTCCATGTAGAAGTCGTTTTTAATGATGTTTGAAAGCAAATAGTTGTGAGGCTCGCAGAAATTGACAATTTCTTGTAAAGTTCTCGTTGCCAGGATAGGAGCTGATGCTGTCCCATACGTAACTGCTTGTAGTTTGTATTCTTCTATCTTCCGCATCTATTTTCACTTGCTTTTTTCATATGACCCATTTCTAAATATTCTCTCATAAATTGCACGTATTGTTTTCATAACTCGCCATTTGTAGCGAACCTTTTTTCAAGATTAAGAAACCTCGCCATAGCTTGTTTGCGAGAGTCTCCTAATCTTTTTTAAAAGTTAGATTGACGACAAATCGATTATTTTCATCTTTTACTGTAGTTTTTTCAAAAATTTTTTGACCTTCATCATCATCTGCTTCATCTGCTGAAGTTGTGGAGTCTTCTATTTCCCAAAACCTCTCCAATGTTGTAGTAACCGCTGGTTAAATTTTCTTATTTTTTCTCGGTTGTTGTAAACCTCCCGACAATATCCAGCCCAATTTCGTTGCTTGACCTAGTATTCAATCCTATTTAAATATGCCTTCTTCTAGTATGTCAGCAAATATATCACTTCCAATGACGACATCGATTCGATCTGATTTATTGAAATTGGGATCAGCTAACGTATAGTTTTCCATTGTTCTACATCCCATTTAAACGATTTGTCTGGTTGAGCATTAACTAATTTCGGCAAAACTAGTGCTTCGACATTGTATGCTTCGTTGCTTAGGAATCTCAGCTTGATTCCAATGCGGATTTTAAGTTTGGACACTCCCACTGTGGTATTTCCTAAACCTTGTAGTTCAGTTACTTTTCTTATTTTAGGTAAATGAAGTATTTGAGCTGCTTCTTCGGAAATAATAGTCATTTGAGCTCGGTGGCCGATTAGAGCTCGCAGTGTGACATACCGTCCATCTGCTGCCTTTACTCTTATTTGTGCTGTTGCTAGGAGTATCGCTGTTTCCGAGTGTTTCGTCATCATTGTGGAGGATTTTTTTGCGATATTTTCTTCATTTCCTTCTTTTCTTTTTAGAACTCATTGTAATGCAATAAATTATGATGATTTCTTTCACACTTATTGCACTTTTTCTTATTACTACAATTGCCTTCATATACGTGATCAAGGCAATTGTAACATAGCTTGTCATGAATTTCCTTCGATTCATCGTAGTTAATGCCTGGAACTTTCTGCATTCAAAAATTTGATGCCAAGGAACCTTGCAGTATACACAATTTTTTTGTGCAGCTGTATAAAATGTAGGTGTTCGCTGTGGCTGCTTTTGATTGTCCCATTTAGCTGTTTTTCTGTCTCGTATGGCTTCAAGAGCTTGATATTGCTGATCCAAAAAACAGGGCTTTGTATTTCTTTACTTTTTTTACGTTCTGCTCATATAAACGTAGACTTTCTTTGTCTAGTTTTCGAACCACTATGCGAGCTTAATGGCTTATTCGTCGTCTAAATTTAAATTGAGTCCTTTAAAAGCGTAAATACGTTCCTTGGTTGTATCCAACAGCTGCTTCATGCTTGCTGCACTTTCTCAATTTGCTGACATTCGATCCAGTAGCCTGTCTACTTGTGCTGTAAATTGTAGCCTTCTATTCTCTTTCTATCCTGAAGAATTTGCCAAGCAGCTTCGTAATTTGTATCTGTTACTGGTAGATGTTGAATTAATCTATCAGCTTCACCACCTAATGATGTCTTCAATCGGAACATCTTTCCCACTTCAGTAAAATGCTCCGAATTATGCACCAAACTTTTAAAAAGATCGCGGAATGACGACCATTGTTTTATTTCACCATAAAATATCGGAATTTTAATTTCCTGCAGTTTTATATTAGAACACATTTTTTGTGTTGCATTGTTACTCTTTAATTTTTCTGTAAATTTTTCGAGGGTAATTGTATATTTTTCTCGAAATTACTCTATTTGATCCTCAATAGAGTTTTCCGTTATTTCTTTCAGGTGGATATTTTGCGTCTCCAAATATGCCTCTTCTGCATATTCAAATTGTATTTGAAGCTTGGTGTTGAATTCTCCCATTTGCTCGAGAGAATCCAGTTCGTTTTGCTCAATTTCGTCATGTTAAAAACAGAATCAGTTGGTTTGAACTGATTAGCTTGTTGCAAAGATGCAATCAGACACTTGCTGCTTACTGCTGAAGGACCTTCGGCAACATTTTGAACCTTTAAATTTTGAATGGAATTTTCTATTATTTGAATTATATGCTCGTATGTAGTTGTGCAACTGCCTCAATAACTGTGTCCCTAAGAACGTGTGTATTCTAATATTTGACAGATGTCGTTTGCAGTCTATCGCGCTCATTGTGTTCAACACATGTGTGATGATAGAAAATCCAAGCTGTGCCGAAAAAAATGTACCGCTTCCCTTCCCGCTGTAACAGCTTTGCCTACAAACGTGCGTAAATATGTATGTATGTATACGAATGAGCGCGAATACATATCGACGCAGATTTTTGCGAGTTGCGGAAAAATATTTTAGAATGGACAAATATTATAAATCGACAACTGCGTTGTTGCCACTTTTCTCACTTCTTTCTGTGAAGAAGCATCAGAAAGTCGTTCAATTTACGATTTTTAGCTTTTGCCATCGTCGCGAAAAGACGCTAGTTGGCAAAGGCATGCTCGGGAGATGTTACGGCCTCTGTTTTTATGAATGAAGCGAGGTTTCTTAGGAAATTTGCGCCTGCGTTTATGAATGAAATCGTTATTGTTGTAAACTTTACTACATTTGAGCTTCGCCAATTTGGCTGCCATATTGACTTGTCGTGCTTTTGCTATTTAGACAATTGTTGTTTTTGTAGAACAATGCTTCAATTTTTTGTTGGTGACATATTCACATGTGTACGCATATGTATGTTTGTATGCTTATGCAAATATATGTACATATTGATAAGTGATAAAATCATGATTTGAATTTCTGAACGCGCACATGCGAATACATACATACATTCCTATGAGCAAATAATAAGATTAATATGATAGACGATGTATTTATATATTGTTGCGATAAATTCAAAAGACATATAGTGTATTATAACACAAAAATATTTATTAGTATAGTATATTATGCAAAAATTAAATAAAATTATTAGATATGCAAGTCCAAATTGACTATAAATATTACTATGCATGCATTCATACAAAATTTTACTCTTATCATAATTATTTTTACATGTCAATATTGAATTGCGGACGGCAAAACTCAAAAGCATACATACATTCATACATATGTACATATGTATAGCATACATTGCACATATAAGCGATTGCCTGGTTGAGAGCAAAAATCTAAAAACGCAAAACGAAATTCTTTATATTCGTTGGGAGTGTAATCAAGGGCATGCATACATATTTTTACATACTCTGTGTGAGAGGTGCGTTTTGTACAAATTTTTTGCTGTTGAAAATAGAATTAAATATAAACAAGCAAAACGAAATTCGTCATGGGCATGTATTACATATATTGATCTCTATTAATCTTCTCTGCTTAAGCATATATGCCATCTCATCATATGCCGTAAATAATTATGTGTATTTATTTCTCTTTATATTCTCTGTTTGAGTATGTGGAGAACTGTTAAAAATGTTAACATTTCACAGCGTGAATTCTGTGCTTGTGAGGTGAATTCCTTACTATAAATCTAACAAATGTTCGCTGTTGAACCTGCACCTTCTCTATACTTTACGTTCTCTGGAGAAGGTGCAAATTGAATTCTGTATGATGTTGTTTGACGGCTAACACAACTGGTAGAATTGTAGTAAGGAATTCACCATTTTCGCTGCTATTTAGCAGAAATGAGCACGTTCTCTGGCAGAAATATATGTAAAACGACTGAATTCATGCGAGAATGATTAAGAGAAATTCTTTGAAGAAAATATACAAAGTCACATATGCGTGATTGTTTTGTACCATATGAACCATTTTTTTTTTCAAAAATTTTAATTTATTTACAGAATCATGAAAAATTAGATAAAAAATAATTTTAAATAAATTATTATTTCAAATAAATTATATTTATTTCGAGTATTACAAAATGAATATTTCATTTCTTCAAAGAAAATTAATGACCTTCATGAAATATGCATATTCGCATTATTTCGTTATCATTTCCATATTTGTACCAAGAGAATTTCTATGGCATATACATATGTGTAGGAGAATTGCGGACAACACGATCCGGACAGACCGATTAAATGCAACTCTGAATAAAATGCAACTCTAAATAAGTAAAACGCTTACTGACGCCGAACGAGAACGTACAGTTGCAAATTGTATCTAATAAAGGAAAGACGTGTCGTTGCACCAGTCAAGCAAGTGTTTCATTTTATATAAGGAAATAATTCCTACATATGTATATTATTTCTTTGGCACATTTGCCTGTATGTTTACGAAAGCAAATGCGAGCCACAGACATATGTATATACATTCATAATACAAGTGTCGCACGCATCTTTCGCATCTCCGTTGTCACGGTCAAGCAATGGCCGGAACTCAAGAATGATAGAAACAAGATTGCGCAATGCGCATGTTTGCTTTCAGTCAGCTGTTCTTGCTGACGTCACGGTTCACTTATTATTCGCCCGCGCTTTTGAAAGTGAATTCGAATTGTGTTTTCAAGTGTTGTATTAATTGTTAAATTTTATATTTTTTAAAATGAGTTGCGCAGTGTTGGGTGCAATAACAATAACTTCAATAATGGTAAAAATTGTGCTACGAAATGGAGATTTTTCCATTTCCCTAAAGATAAAACAGTTGTAAAACAATGGATAATTTTTGTCGTCGTACGGACAAAATTAATGCAACATGCAGTTTGAAATGGGTAATTACCGCATTTTGATTACAATAATTTTACTTTTATAACCAAACACTCTTGCAGGTTTAAGTTCGCGGAATCCAACTAAGTTACTGCCTAGCGCTTTTCCCACGTTAACCACTGCTCCTGCAGAGGCTAATGAACGGCTGAAAAGGATGGAGTCTCGTTCCAAAAAAGAGATGTTAACAACAATGTTGAAGAATACCGCCCCTGTTGAAGTAATTCAAGAAGACGAGGTTGGAGAGGCACCTCAAACTGCAGGAGAGGAGGTGATCGATGAGAAAGACGAAAAAATACTGCATTAGGAAACAGAAATGTTAGTCCTAATTGATATTGATGAAGTATCTTTTTCTTACACAAGTATGTGTATTTCTTATTCTTTTTAGACAAAGACTGAATAGTGTTGTTAGAACTTTGAAGAGGTGCAAAAACGAGCAGTCAGCAGAAATTAAACGCCTTAGGATTTTCATTAAAGCCTCGGAATTCCACAGAAATAATTTGGGGCAAAAGCTTAGGTGCAATTTCAACAACGGCCAGGTAAGTGCCCAAATTCTAAAAAGTATATTGCAAAATATATTAAAGTTCATTACACATACATAGATTGAAAAATTAAGGGATGGAAATAAACGGCGGAATTGGAAAGAAGAAGACATAGCTAAGTCGATCACGCTATATTCAACGAGCCCGAAAGCGTACAAACTTTTACGGAAAAACAACTTTCCTCTTCCAGGTGTGCGCACTCTGCAATGGTGGTCAAAGAAAATTGACGTAGCTCCAGGTGTCATAGAACCGGTGATGAAACTGTTGAAGGCAGCAACTGAGCTAACACAAGCGCAAAAAATTTGTGTACTCAGTTTTGATGAAATTTTGATATACTTTAAATTGTGTTCTTTTTTTTTATTGCAGGTTTTTACAGGACGGAGACATGGTTGTGGTTTTTGTTGCTGTCCCCTATTTAATAAAACTACAGACACTACTACATTTTTTGGATAAGGGCTTTACTATCAATGGCAAAATTGTTAGAAAAGACATTATTCTGAAGCTGCTCTCGCTTACCTCCAACGACCTGTCCATCATGCACCAAATTTCTCAGAAGCATTTGTCTGTAACAGGAGCAGAAAGGCAAAAGGTTAAACTAGCCACAAAATTGTTCCCCCACACAATTGCTCAAGCAATAACTCGAGCCGCTAGCTTAGGTCTGCTATGTATATAACGAAAATTGGGAGGAATGCCATCGACTTTTCAAAATTGTAAGTAATATTTAAAATTTTAATTAAAATGTTCGTATATAATAAACATTAATTTTGTAGACAAATGGCTGGTTTGATCTAATGAATGTCAGGGTGCCCAAAGATGGAGTGAGGGAACACTTACACGCCTACGGTTTGGCTTTGAACGAGCAAAATAATATACTGGAACAGATGACGGAGATGGTTTCATCAATGAGAGTCATTGGTAAAAATGGGTTGCTTCCATTCCAAAAAGGTAATACTCAAGCTATATATTTAGATAAGTTGATTTTCTACAGTTTTTGATTTTACTTATGATTTACAGTATACCTGTAAATGCTTTGAAATAATGCTTTGAAATTGCTGCTGGATGACTTAAGACAGCGGTACAAAATTGATTACGTTTTGACCTACCGATTAAACCAGGACGTTTTGGAAAATTTTTTTGGCATAATCAGGTCAAAAGGCGGTCTTCACGATCACCCTGACAGGCAGGAGTTCAAATATAGGCTGCGTTCCTATATACTTGGTCACAACGAAGGAGCGATCACAGAAGAAGGAAATGTTGAAGTCGACAACACATCAGATTTGGAAGGGTTACTTATCTATAACCGGTAATTATCAAAATATTAAACGTACATAGTATTATAAACCTAAAACTACAGAAAACATTCTTCCATAAAAATGTATTGATGTTAACAAATGCAAATATATACTAACATAAGTATAACTAAGTTTTTGTATACTAACCACTGTTTCTTATCCTAATTATAATAATAATCTTAACTAACAATTTATTCCATTTTTTTATACGCATGTATTAATGTTTATTATATTTTTGCAGGTAATATGTTTTAACGTGTGTCAGTTGATCTAAATTCCACTGACCCAATTGAAAAAATTATGACTTGGAGATTCTCAACAACGACAGACTTGAGAATTTGGCAGGGTACATCTGCCACAAACTCGATAAAGACAACCCCGAAATTTGTGCCAATTCAGAAAATTGTTCGTCTTATACTTGGGTGTATTACCTTCTGAAGGAGGACTCTCAAAACCAACAGATATGTTGATGGAGCATATGAGAGCCTTGCAAGCAGTATTTAACGCAGTGATGCCCAAACGCACACTACCAAACTGTGTGCTTGTGTTGGAGTATGAGAGAGCTTGCTGCTACACCCAAAAAAAATACAAAACTAGTATTAATTAATATAAAAAAAATTTGAAAGTGATTCGACAACTTTTACAAAATTGTGAAATTAATGAAATTCCTTATTAATTTGTTATCAATTACAAAAATAAAGACAATTCACGTGTCAAAAAGAAATTAAAATTCAAAAAAATTTAAGTATTGAAGTTTTCACCTAAACGGCTGTATCAAAAAAGTAAAAATCAATATTTTCATGGTTTTATAGTAAAATTGTTAATCCGCGTGCACATACAAATTACATGCGTAGCAGTCAACAGTCGTTGATCAAGTGATTTTCATATGCACATTAATTTTCCACAATGTATAGAGAGCGTTTGACTAATACGTGTGAGCGAATCTGTGAGAGAGCAATAAAGTCGGCCGCCCGCGGGCTAGGTAAAGCGCTTCACTGATTTAACGACGTAAATGGTACTCATTTGCATATATATGTACAAATTACGTCCAGAAACATTTAGATTTAAGTAATTTTGTAAATTGTAGCTCGAAAGTAAAAGAATTGTTTTTCTGAGCAAAAATGTTTTTTAGGATTCGTGCCTTAAATAAAAACTTAATCGAACATATGTATAGCAAAACAAGAAAATTAAATAATACAATAAATTGATACTTGGTCACAAAATATTCAATCTTTTTATTTGCATAAATGTATATGGTTGAAACAAACACAGCAAAGAGACGAAATTAAATAATACTAGACTACTTCATTACTAACGCTTTGTCCAGCAAAAACCATGTGTCCGTACTATCTCTGGACTTTCACAGAGCTTTCGACAAAATTGGAGCCCATATTATTATTCGACAACTAAGAAAATGGAAAATAGGCCAGAATATGATACGTTTTATTACTAACTTTCTCACAAACAGAAAACTCAAAGTCAACGTAAATGGTTTCTTTCTTCAACACTCCCGCTTTCTAATGGTACGCCGCAAGGCTCACCTCTTTTCAGCCCTCCTTTTTATCATTGCTTTCGATGATATTAGTAGGATGATAAAAAATTACAAAGGAGTTGAGCACCAGATCTATGCTGACGATGTCTTAATCTACACAAAAGTCTCTGACGTAAATTTAGCTCAATCCTTATTTACTAATATACTTCGCCAGAATTGAGACTTGGTCACTGGAGTCTGGTGCTTCACTTTCCTTAGACAAAACACGTATCCTTCATGTATGTAGGAAGCAAAATTGCAACGGTATTTCACTAACCCACAACCAAACTAACATCGAATGTAAAACACAGCTAAAAATACTAGGATTAATTTTTGACTCTAAGTATAATTTTAATGCTCACTGTAAATATGTCAGAAACTCGTTAATGTTACGATTAAATATTGTTAAATATCTCTCGTCTGAGCATTCATTTATTCATCCGAACACACTAGTCAATGTTGTCAGAGCTTTGCTAACTTCAAAAATAGATTATGGGCTCCCCATCTATGGCAATTGCTCCAAAAGCAGTATCAACCTCTTAAATGCACCTTACCATTGCGCAATACGGCGAAGTCTCCGGGCCTTTCCAACCTCGCCAATAAAAACGATAATGGCTGAATCTGGTTTACCAACTATTCAAAATGAAATTATAGATTCTTCGCTTCAAATTCTTGCGAAAACGGCTGAGAACACCAACCCATTACTTAATACAACTATCACGCATGCCACGAAAAAAAGAAAAATTCCAAGAATACAATCGGCTATTTCGAGATGCTTAAGTTTCGCTGCAGAAAATAATATTTCACGTAACGCAACACGCAAATTCACCACTCGACATCCTCCCTGTCTGATCAATGATAAAATACTACAGAATAAGCTTATGTTTTTGTCCAAGCAAAACACACCAAACGAAGTCTTTCAACAAACCTTTGCTGAACTGGAATCCAATTACACAAATAATGGCTGGAAGTTATTGTTTACGGATGGCTCCAAGTCCACCGATTCCACTTCGTTAGCAGCTGTCACTGCCACAGGAGAAATTATTTGGCAATTGGCTTCTTCCCTCAACGGCCTCTGTATTTACTGCTGAAGGATCTGCTATCCTTCATGCAGTTAATTACGCAAAAAGACTAAAGGAAAGTTCTTCATCTGTACAGACAGCAAATCGTGTATGTCTGCAATAACGTCTCCTTCCAATCGCAATCCCATAATAGAAGTTATCAGAGACGCGGTCATTGGTACCCCTCAGAAAATCCAAGTAATGTGGATCCCTGGCCCGAAAGCATTCTCTACAGCTTCAACTACTGCTAACTCTATTCTCACTTCTACGACTATTGTGGGTACAAATGCTTCGTCTTCTAACGTTGTTGTTTCTGCTCCTACTGATAATGTGAGTATGGATTATCTCGCTCCCGCTACACCGAAAGCAATCTATGCCGCTCCGTCTGCTGCTTGTTCCACTCTCTTTACGGCTGATGATAATGGTACAAATATAGCCCCGTCCAATGTCGCTGTTTCAGTTTCTTCTGGTATTTTCAGCGAGGATTACTGTGCTCCTGCGACAAGACCTCCTGCTGCTCCCATTGCTGTTAATTATGCCAGTACATATGCTGACGCTGTTGCTAGTAATATCAACACTAAATCGCAAGCCAAAAACAATCCAACAGTTGCTGCTAAAGCAGATCCTCCCTCTGTCGCTGTCAATGTTGCTCAATCAGTTGCCGTTAATGATTCTGTTAATCTAAACTCTTCTACTTCAATTACTGCTAATGGAAATGTGAAGTTAAAAGTGAGTACTAGGAACAAAAAATACCCAGCTGCTTCAACTGTTGTTGGTGTTAAGGCCAATTGTGATCTCGATGTCGTCATACCCAAAAAATGGATTAATTTGTCTGTTTTTAAAAACTCAGTCACTGAAGAAGATATTATATCTTTTGTCATTAAACATGCTAATGTTGATAGAGAGCATCTTTTATGTTATAAATTAATTAAGAAAGATACTGATATTAATAATCTTATGAGGATAAACTTTGAGTTAGGTGTGTCCCCATCTTTTTTTAATGCCGTTTTCTCCTCTTCAGTGTGGCCTTCTGCAATTAAGTTGCGTCCCTTTAAGTTTTTTCCAAAGGGAGGGGAAAACGTCGCTGCAGATAAGTGGATGCGCCTGTTAGTCACGATTTTTTTCATGCGTTTTCTGCACCATCTTCAACTGGCTCCTGTCATAAGGTGTACTACCAAAATCTATCAGGTATTAGGTGTAAATCAAATATTATTCGCAACTTTTCTTCACATTTGGATTTCGATATTGTCGTTATTGTTGAGACTTAGCTGAATTCCAGTTACTTTGATAGTGAATATTTTGACTCAAATCTCTATTATGTCTTCCGCAAGGACAGAGATCATGAAAAAACTGGCTGTTTAAGAGGAGTGGTGCTCTCCTGGCAGTTCATCGCAAATATCGTCCTCGTTTAATAATGCTTGACAATTATGATTCTATTCTGGACCAACTATGTATTTGTATCAATGACTCTCTGTTCATTGCAGTCTCATACATCCCTCCTAATAGTCCTCTAGAGTTGTATAAGTTGCACGCAAATAATATTTCCTCTCTGGTATTAAATAAGGTGAAAGAGAATAATATTTGTGTCTGGGTGACTTTAATTTAAGCAATATCGTTTGGTCTGGTTGTTCCTATAGTCCTGCTCTTATTCCTTCCAATTTCTCGTCTTCTCAGGAGTTATTTCTCATTGATAGCTTGCTTAGTCTCAATCTGATTCAAATCAACTCTTATTCAAACAGTCTCGATCGTTTTCTTGACTTAGTCTTTCTCAGTGATAATTTAAAATTTAAGTTTCTTGATGGATTATCTTCAATTACTGCTGCCACCATTCATAATTCTCCGCTAGCGTTTGAGGTGGATACTTATCTTTTCGCTCCTGTTAAACCTATTGATGGGATTGGTTTTAATTTTGCATTTCATGATTTTGAGCGACTCAACAATCTGCTCTCTGAGATTAATTGGGATGATTTACTTCCGGGACTAGATGTAGCTAATAGTTTCTCCATTTTTAAGAATTCAATTCAGGAATTTTGTCATTATAATATCTCGCTCAAACATATACAACCATATAAGTTGCCTTGGTACACTAAGGACCTCAAACATTTAAAAAATCTTAGAAATAAATACTACAGAAAATTCTCTTCAACTCAATCTCATGTTTTCTTTGTTCAATATCAGCACTACACAAAACTGTTTAATTAATTGGATAAGTCCCTCTATAAAAGGTTTATTTATAGTACGGAGTCAATTAAGTCGAACCCTAAGTTCTTTTGGAACTTTGTAAAATCTAGAAGAGCGTGTTCGGCCATTCCCTCTGCTCTACGCTGGGGTGATAAGTCAGCATGAACTCCTGGCGAAAGCTCCAACTTGTTTGCTGAATTTTTCAAATCGAATTATGTTCACGATGATCCCGGTACTCGTTCCACTTTTTCGGCTAATAATTTCCCATCCATACAGGATGATATTGCCAAGGCTATTGGCGATATTAAGTCTTCTTCCAAATTGGATTTTGATGGGCTTCCGCCTGTACTTATAAAAATTGTTATATTGGTAATTTGTATATCCTCTCATGCTTATCTTTCATAAGTCTCTCTCCTCTGGGAATTTTATTTCTGACAGGAAATTGAAATGCATTATCCCTATTCTCAAAGGTGGTAAAATGGATGTAGTCTCCAATTACAGGCCTATTTCTAAACTTTCTACTATTTCGAAAATTTTTGGGTGTTCTGTTAAAATTAAATTATTTTTTGCAGTAAAATCAATAATTAATGTCAATCAGCATGCGTTCGTCTCGGGACGCTCCACTATGTCAAACTTAACGGTTTTTAGCGATTATTGTATGTTTGCATTCTCCGCAGTATTTCAGGTATATTTTGTTTCTAAAGCCTTTGATAAAGTTTCGCACAATATTCTAATTAAAAAATTATCATCTTTAGGATTTCACATCGACTTAAACATTTTTGCAATAATAAAAAACTCACAAAATGTATTCAAACTTCAATGCGATATTGATACTTTTTATGATTGGTGCCTGAAATCGAAGCTTTTTCTGAGTCTAGATAAATGCTCTCAGATCTCTTATGGTAGGGGACGTAACATCTTACCTTCATGTTACAATATTTCTAATTGCGTCCTAAAATGTGTTACTAAAATCAAAGATCTTGGGGTAATCTTTGACAACAGATTTTCTTTCAGTAATCACTTCTAAATCATTCTCTGTGCTCGGCTTTGTCCGTCGAAATGCTTTAAATTTTTCCGACCCCTACACGTTAAAATTACTGTATACATGTTTTGTTCGGTCCATTTTGGAGTACGCAGTGTTCATCTGGAGACCTTATTGCATATCGTCAATTAATAGGATCGAGCGTGTTCAAAAGATTTTTCTTAAATTTGCACTCCGCTCCTTAAAGATTGTTGATCCAATACCATCGTATACATCTCGTTTACTGCTTTTACATCCCAAATCACTGGAAAATCGACGGTCCGTTCTCAGCCTTTCATTTGTTTTCAATGTAAATAATGGAGATATTGACTGTCCCTATTTATTAGGGAAAATTAACTTCAATGCTCCTCAGCTTTGTCTCAGATCTATTTCCCCATTTTATTATAAAAAGGAAAGTACTAATTTTGCTGTATATGCTCATCTCAAGCGTGCTATGCGTGAGTTTAACTCGTTTTCCAAGAAAGTTCTTCTAGATTTTCTTTCATTTAGGGTATCTTTCATTAATACCCACAATTCTGTTTTTTAGTTTAAGTTCTCTACTTATGGAATTGTAGTTTAATTCTCCATTAGTCTGTAAGAATTAATGTTCATAGACTTAACTAAATAAATAAATATATTTGTATTATTTTAAATTTGAGCGCATGCGTATTGCATATAAATGCAAGTTTTATTTTTACCAGAAGTAAAAATGAGTCAAAAGAATATATTTTGAGCTGCACCGAAATGTGTACTCTTTATTTATACTCTTAAGACTAACTTATTACATGGTTGTTACTTCTATTTATACTAACTAGTATGTTTACTTATTACTAGTTGATATTTTGTTAAGATACAGATTATATTATTTGTTTATTTTTGTTTACATACATATATATTATTTGCTTAGATACATTTGCTTTGTGTTAAGATAAGGTTGTTGTGGTATTCAAACTCAATGTTGTTTTGATACTTGTTTGTTTAGAATTGTTTGTTGTAGTGATAGTGCATTTCAAGTGGTGAACACATAGAGCGCGACAGACTGCAAACTACATTTGTAAAATATTAAAATACACACGTTCTTATGGACACTGTTATTTTGACAGCTGCACGACTACACGACAGCAGACCGACAGTAGAGTTGACAGTAGAGTTGACAGTAGAGTTGACAGTAGAATGGAAGATAGAAAGAGGAGGTAGAATGGTGATGCCACTAATATGTAAAATGTAAAATTATTCACAGCTCTAACAAACTTGCAGTTATTTTACAAATAAAAGCATAAAATAGCTCTATTATAGCTCTATTATATCATTTGTATTAACAATTGATAATTTAAAGCAAAAATATTTACCTATTTACTTTTTTTTTGCATAAAAATTTTCACTTTGAACAAAATATTAAAATTTCATTGAAGTGAAAAGAATTAGTATGGCCACAACGAAATTGTGTACATGCAAAATGGACAGCTGTGTTGTCTTGTGTACATGCCGGCCATTGTTATGTTGCTGCCCTCTTACGAATGTTCATGTAGTAAGATGCACAACGCCATTTTCAGTTCACTGTCGTGCTGCTGCCGTCTGTCGCCGTCATTGTGTTCAGCACTTCAATCTGTCGAAGCACTGTCGCGACGGCAAAGCGTCACAACATTGTGTTGCTGGTAGAAATTCCGAGCTGTGCCGAAAGAAACTAACAAACGATCGTAGATTGTTACCGCTTCCCTTTCTGCTCGAACAGCTTCGCCAACAAGCTAGCGTATACGAGGGCTGCTATATATATTTCTGGCCTAATAATGAAAATAGGAATATTTATCAACGAAACTGGTTTTATTGTTTTTCAAAATATTCTCCATCAAGATTTATACGCTTTTGCATGCGCTCAAACCAATTTTCGAAGCACTTTTTCCACTCCGATTGAGACACCTCCAAAACATGGTTTTTGAATTCTTCAACAGCATCTTCTGGCGAGGAAAATCGTTGACCACGCATTATTTTCTTGATGTGTGGGAATAAAAAGAAGTCATTGGGTGCCAAGTCAGGGCTGTACGGCGGATGACCCATCAATTCGACGTTTTGGCCGGTCAAAAAAGTGCTGGTTTGAGCCGATGTGTGAGAGCTCGCATTGTAATGGTGCACAATGATTCGTCTTCTCTTCTTCGTTTTTCGAATTTCTCCGAAGACTTCAGGCAAACAAATGATGGTGTACCACTCAGAATTGACCGTCCTACGTTGCTCAAGCGGAACAGTCGCCACATGACCAGTTTTGCCGAAGAAACAGGCGACCATTTGCTTCGAAGTGCTTCTTCCACGAACAACTTTCGTTGGATTTGGCTCGTCTTGGAAGACCCACACGGTCGATTGCTGTTTTGTTTCGGGCTCATACGCATAGATCCATGATTCGTCACCTGTGACGATCTTATAAACGTCTTTTTGAAGCACCGCGATCGTGGATTTTTTCAGCATTTCTTTACACCAATCCACACGAGCCTTTTTTTGAGCGATTGTCAAATTGTGCGGGATCCAACGAGAACAAACCTTTCTTACGACCAGGTGTTCATGCCATATCGAATGTATACTGGTGGAGAAATGCATAGGCATGCCTCTATCTGAAGGTATGTTACATGACGGTCTTGCATTATCAGTTCACGTACGGCATCGATGTTTTCTGGCACAACGGCTGTTTTTGGACGATCTTCACGGAATTCGTCTTTGAGCGAGCGTCGGCCACGATTGAATTCGTTGTACCAGTTTTTCACAGTGCTATAGGATGGTGTTTCATAGCCATACATGCACTCTTCTCGTGATAATCCACGTCGAGAGTTGTGAAAAATGATCGCACGAAAATGTTCACGAGTTAATTCCATTGTTTGGCCGAGATGAATTTTTTAATTCCCTGTAAATAAAACAATTCACTATTAAATGACAAAACGTTCTGAGTGATGTTATGCCAAAAGATATCAAACTTTCCAATGGAAATGTCAGATTGCACCTGGCAACACTTAGTGTTGCCTAGGCCAGAGCCGCTCAAAATAATTCATGCCTATACTCGGAGTATAGGCAAGCAAATGCAGTCGAAACATATACGCTATGACGCTAATTCTGCCAGCGTCAAAAATACACTCGAAATACAGGAATTCAGTTTCGAATAAGCATATAGAGGACTTAATGAGAATCAAAACTTACGATCTTGAAGTCGATATGGAAAAAATTATGGAAAGTTAAAAAAAATAACAAACGTATTTCCTGTTTTTGTTGTTATTATTGTTGTTCTTAATTGCTTTTTTAGTCAAAAACTATAATTTTTTATTTTTTTCTGAATTTTTAATAACGAAATAAACAAATAGCACGATTTTACTCAGTGTACTAAGCAAGCGCACGCACACAATCATACGCTAGCAGATATCAAATATGTGATTGTATGCGTTGGTAAATAAATTGGGCATTCTTTTGAGCGGCTCTCGCCTAAGCCAGAAATATATGCATATAGCAGCCTCCGTATAAGTATGTATGTTTTGCGAGCCACGGAAAAATATTTTAGAATTGACAAATATTATAAATCGACAACAGGTATGTTGCCACTTTTATTACTTCTTTATTAGAACAAACACCAGAAAGATGTTCAATTTATGATTTTTAGCTCTTGCCATCGTCGCGAAAAGACGCTTGTTGGCAAAGGCATGCCCGGGGAGATGCTGCGGCGTCTGTTTCTATGAATGAAGCGAGTTCGCTTGTGGAATTTGCGCCTGCGTTTATGAACGAAATCGTTTTTCTTTTAAAATTTGCTACATTTGATTAAATATCCAAATTTTAAAATCCAAAAAAAAATCAAAATTTTTAGTAAATGCCCTAAAAAAATTATGAAACCCATATGAGCTCTTAATATTGATAATAACCCCTGCCGCAACGACGATTTATTTCCCATTTAAATAACATGGGGTTTTCGTATTTTTTATACTCTCGCAACAAAGTTGCTAAAGAGAGTGTTATAGTTTTGTTCATATAACGGTTGTTTGTAAGTCCTAAAACTAAAAGAGTCAGATATGGGGTTATAAGGGTTATATATACAAAAGTGATCAGGGTGACGAGTAGAGTTGAAATCCGGATGTCTGTCTGTCCGTCTGTCCGTCCGTCTGTACGTCCGTGCAAGGTGTAACTTGTGTAAAAATTGAGGTATCGTGATGAAACTCGGTACACGTATTTATTGACTCCATAAGAAGGTTAAGTTCGAAGATGGGCAAAATCGGCCCACTGCCACGCCCACAAAATGGCGAAAACCGAAAACCTATAAAGTGTCATAACTAAGCCATAAATAAAGATATTAAAGTGAAATTTGGCACAAAGGATCGCATTAGGGAGGGGCGTATGTGGACGTAATTTTTTTGGAAAAGTGGGCGTGGCCCAGCCCCCTACTAAGTTTTTTGTACATATCGTTTCATTCAGGCATTTCCATATACAGTTCAAAAATGGAAGAAATCGGATAATAACCACGCCCACCTCCCATACAAAGGTTATGTTGAAAATCACTAAAAGTGCGTTAACGGACTAACAAAAAACGTCAGAAACACTAAATTTTACGAAAGAAATGGCAGAAGGAAGCTGCACCAAGGCTTTTTTTAAAAATTGAAAATGGGCGTGGCGTCGCCCACTTATGGACCAAAAACCATATCTCAGGAACTACTCTACCGATTTCAATGAAATTCGGTATATAATATTTTCTTAACACCCTGATGACATGTACGAAATATGGATGAAATCGGTTCACATCACGCCTTCTTCCAATATAACGCTATTTTGAATTCCATCTGATGCGTTCTCTGTATAATACATACATTAAGAACCAATGATGATAGCGGAATAAAACTTTACACAAATACGGTATTTGAAAAATATGTAAATGACGGATAATGAAATCTCGATTATCACTTTATCATGCGAGAGTATAAAATGTTCGGTGACACCCGAACTTAGCCCTTCCTTACTTGTTGCAATTAATTTTTTCTTTGCGAAACCAATTGATACATTGCTGCGCCCCCAAATTATTTTTGTAGGAAATTGAATGTTCTACAAAAATTTCTCTGAAATTTTTCAAAAAAAAAATCGATTTTTTTTTTCTTTTGGTCAGTCAGTGATATCTGTGTCAAATTTCACATCAAAAACTTTCAACTTTGACCTTGAATAACTTTGACGGAAGTGATTTTTTTTTTTAATTTCAGAGAAACTTTTTGTAGAACGTTCAATTTCCTACAAAATAATTCGGTGCCGCTGCAATGTATCAATTGGTTTCGCAAAAAAAAAGCATAGAGAAGGTGCAAATTGAATTCTGTAAGTGATTTAAGAAAGTGTTGGTCACTCCACCATATTTTTATCTTTTCCCTCTCGCTAGTTTTCTTTCATACAAAATGATATGCATTTCTTGGAATATCACTAAAAAGTTTCACTTCTTCGCGCGTAGGGACTCCACGCACCAGTTTTGTTTTATTTTGCTAGTAATGCTCTTTTTATTTTTAGAGGCTTATAATACTTGCGTTGAAACAGATTCACCATAAATCTCTCGGTGCGACTCTGATTTTGCGCCATCTACTTGTCAGCGTTGGAAATCTAGTTTTTTTTAAAGCAATGAATCTAATTTCACCTGAAAATCGACTTCCCAAATGAAAAAATGCGTCCATTATCTCCATTATATGGAAAATATTTAATAGAAGACGGCTTTTATTAGAAAATAATATGTGACAATGTTTTCTTTTAAAAAATATTAAGCGATGTGAATTCTTGAATGGCAAAAACAGCTGTCATCTGTCCAACGGCAGTGAGAAAGGGCTGATTAGTGAAGAGATTAAATGCAATCTAATCACTTAAAATTGTTGGTCGGAACATTGTATTAGTTTGGTGTTGCATATTTTTACCTATGATAATCTTTGCTTACTCTCTAAAACTCAGATAAATAGTTTTATTACACTTATCGGCTTATCTCTTATCGCATTCTGTCTGCTCATCGGGTTTCTCGTTGGTTACGGATTGTATGGTTTTCGTGGACTGTCGAACAGCTTCAACATTTGATCTTCCGGCGATGAATTGTTCTGGTTAGCTAAAACTTTCGCGAGTTCAATAATTGTACTGTGCGTACGCTCAAGTTGTCCGTTTGTAGTAGAGTGGAACGCTGGCGCTTTGGTGTGCGTTATTTGTAGTCGTTTGTAAATTTGTTGTGCACAGATGCTTGTAAATGATAAGTAGTTATCAGTCATTACAAATTTTGCGTTTCGGTATATTTGTGAAAGTACCTCGTCGACGTATTTGTACATATGTATCTTTTCTTGAAGGTATTTGCCTAAAGTAGCAAAATTTTCAGTATTTGCCCGTTGAGCTAATGTACATATATGTTATCGCTCATGTAGAATAAGTCTAAGTGTATGTATTCGCCTACTTTGTTTGGCGTTGGTGTGGAACCAATTGGTTGTTTGTTTGGTCGGCGTTCGTATTTGTTTGTGAGACAGATTTCACACTCTTGTACTTCTTTTTTACAAGCGTTACGTATGTTTGGCCAGTAATATTTTAGGGAAATTTCCTGTGCATTATTTTTGTCGTTTTTGTGTGCACATCTATGTGTGTCATTTATGATTTGTTTTTGTTGTTCGAAGTCGGTTATGTCGTCAACCATGTTAAGAGTTAGAACGATAGAGGCATTGGGAAATGTATTGATAATGTCATTTTCGACGTAAAATAATAATTGTTCGTCTATTTTTATAGCATTTACTACTTTTGGTTTGATTACATTTTTTTAATATGTCCAATAGCTCAGTCTTAATGTTCAAGAAAAGTGTATGTCTACTGTAATAAAAAATATTTTGCGATGATATTTGGGCGTGGTTCCCATCTGATTGTTTTATGATAATTTGATTTTTAAGGCAATTTAATGGTTGTTTTACACGTTTGATTTATTGTATAGGGGAGCTTTGTGCTGAATGTTGGGAATTATCAGAATTAGATGTGTTATTAAATTGTTGGCGGGAAAGTGAATCGGCAACAACGTTCTGATGTCCAGGTTTGTAAGTCATTTTAGCACCACATTCTCCGATGACATTTTTCCATCTTTTTATACTCTCGCAACAAAGTTGCTAAAGAGAGTATTATAGTTTTGTTCACATAATGGTTGTTTGTAAGTCCTAAAACTAAAAGAGTCAGATATAGGGTTATATATACCAAAGTGATCAGGGTGATGAGTAGAGTTGAAATCCGGATGTCTGTCTGTCCGTCCGTCCATCTGTCCGTGCAAGCTGCAGGGCGCGGCCCCGCCCCTCAATAAGTTGTTTGTACATATATCGGAAACTACTATAGCTATGTCAACCAAACTCTATCAAGTCGTTTCCTTCAGGAATTTCCATATACAGTTTAAAAATGGAAGAAATCGGATAATAACCACGCCCACCTCCCATACAAAGGTTATGTTGAAAATCACTAAAAGTGCGTTAACCGACTAACAAAAACGTCAGAAACACTAAATTTTACGAAAGAAATGGCAGAAGGAAGCTGCACCAAGGCTTTTTTTTAAAAATTGAAAATGGGCGTGGCGTCGCCCACTTATGGACCAAAAACCATATCTCAGGAACTACTCTACCGATTTCAATGAAATTCGGTATATAATGTTTTCTTAACACCCTGATGACATGTACGAAATATGTCCTCACGCCTTCTTCCAATATAACGCTATTTTGAATTCCATCTGTTGCGTTCTCTGTATAATATATACATTAAGAACCAATGATGATAGCGGAATAAAACTTTACACAAATACGGTATTTGAAAAATATGTAAATGACAGATAATGAAATCTCGATTATCACTTTATCATGCGAGAGTATAAAATGTTCGGTGACACCCGAACTTAGCCCTTCCTTACTTTTTGCAATTCATTTTTTCTTTGCGAAACCAATTGATACATTGCTGCGGCACCGAATTATTTTTGTAGGAAATTGAACGTTCTACAAAAATTTCTCTGAAATTTTTCAAAAAAAAAAAAATCGAAATATTTTTTTTTTGGTCAGTCAGTGATATCTGTGTCAAATTTCACTTCAAAAAATTTCAACTTTGACCTTGAATAACTTTGACGGAAGTGATTTTTTTTTTTTTAATTTCAGAGAAACTTTTTGTAGAACGTGCATTTTCCTACAAAAATAATTCGGTGCCGCAGCAATGTATCAATTGGTTTCGCAAAGAAAAAGCATAGAGAAGGTGCAAATTGAATTCTGTATGTGATTTAAGAAAGTGTTGGTCACTCCACCATATTTTTATCTTTTCCCTCTAGTTTTCTTTCATACAAAATGATATGCATTTCTTGGAATATCACTAAAAAGTTTCACTTCTTCGCGCGTAGGGACTCCACGCACCAGTTTTGTTTTATTTTGCTAGTAATGCTCTTTTTATTTTTAGAGGCTTATAATACTTGCGTTGAAACAGATTCACCATAAATCTCTCGGTGCGACTCTGATTTTGCGCCATCTACTTGTCAGCGTTGGAAATCTATGTTGAAAATCACTAAAAGTGCGTTAACCGACTAACAAAAAACGTCAGAAACACTAAATTTTACGGAAGAAGTGGCAGAGAGAAGCTGCACCCAGGCTTTTTTGGAAAATTGAAAATGGGCGTGGCGTCGCCCACTTATGGACCAAAAACTATATCTCAGGAACTACTCTACCGATTTCAATGAAATTCGGTATATAATATTTTCTTAACACCCTGATAACATGTACGAAATATGGGTGAAGTCGGTTCACAACCACGCCTTCTTCCAATATAACGCTACTTTGAATTGCATCTGATGCCTTCTCTGTATAATATATACATTAGGAACCAGTGATGATAGCGGAATAAAACTTTACACAAATACGGTATTTGAAAAATATGTAAATGACGATTAATGAAATCTCACACTTTATCATGCGAGAGTATAAAATGTTCGGTGACACCCGAACTTAGCCCTTCCTTAGGTGTTAATTTGGTGTTGGGGTTTTTTTCTGATATGGGAAAAATTAAAGATTGATGATCGGTGTATATAGTTCAGTCTGCTATGCCTTATAAGTAATTTCGGAGTTTCTGTAAGGACCACACAATTGCGAGTAACTCTTTCTCATTTGTAGAGTAATTCTGTTCGGTTTGACTAAGTGTTCGTGAAATAAATGAAATTGTTTTTTTTTTATTTTGTGATAATACTGCCCCTATTGCAAAGTTACTAGCGTCTGTGGTCAATTCAAAGGGTTTGCTGAAATTTGGTAGGAAAAGTTCAACCTGAGCTTGAAGTTCTTCTTTTATTCTACTTAAAGCTGCTATTGCAGGTTCATCTAATATGATTTTAATTTTTGCGCGGAGTGGGAGTGCGCATAGTATCCAGCTCTCAAGAAATGTAAAAACTTCATATAAAAAAGCGCTTATTGCAGTAGCAAAAAGCACCTGTGGATAAAAAAATTTAAAAAGTGTTTAATGTGCATATTTCCACTAAGGCTACAAATATAAAAATAAATATTACAAAAATCTCCGCCTCTAATTAGCCTAATGTACATATCTCCTAAGTTACTAAAGCCACAACAACTGAATTTAGCCAGCTAAAATACTACGAAAACTGCTACCGATGGTGTGAAAACGGATGAAATCGGTCTATAACCCCGCTCAATCCTCAAACAACGGAACAATTTCAAAATTACAAAAAGCGCGATAGATCAATAACTAAATATGCCGTAGACATTAAAATTTATCTACGAAATGATATGAGAAGGTTTTATGTGGGCCGGGTAAAAGTGGTTAGATGGCACCATATCCTTTTTGGTGAAATCACATATCACTCGACCGACTGATTTCAACTAAATTTAGTATGCGACATTTTTCTTCACATTTCTACATAACAGTGCATAATGGGTGAAATCAAATTACAACCACGCCTTCTTCCCATATAAACAATTTTAAATTCCAATTGATTCTTTCACTTTCCAGTGTACAAATAATAAATATAACAGAATAACAAGTAAGACATGTAATAGGTTACTCTTAATTTATTTATTATCTTATTAATAAAGATATATTTCAGTGAAAAATGAATTATTAAGACTCATTTTTATTTCATGCACAAATTAACTTGCGCACACTCCGAAGTACAGTCGCGGAAAAAAATCAGTCCTATTACTTTCCGGACAAACCCTGTATACTCTTACAACTTACAAAAATCAAATCTAGGAAATACTATGTATAAGGTGTAAAACCAATCATATAGAGTAAAGTCAATCGGATGTTCGAAAATCCTGGTAATGGTTAAAAGGGGACTAGGTTAAGTTTTCGCTCAAATTTATCCGTTTTAGGCTCAAAGATACACTGTCACGATTAAAACAAGCTCCTCCAATTCCATTGAGATAACTCAAATATTGGCTGACATATCCAGCATGAAGTTAACTGGAAGTTCGAAAATCTTGGTATTAATTGTATGGGGGCTGAGGGTATTATTGGACCGATTCGACCAAATTTTGGCATACAGACATACCATTGTCAGAGAAGTAATATCCTTGAATTTCAATTATATATCTCACACTGATCGATATTTTCGGTTCAAAGTCAAATATAGATACTGGGTCCTCATATTCGGTACCTAGGGTCTTGGACAGTTTTGGTTGGATTTGGACAATTTTTGGTCAAAAGGTGGCCTACTTTAAAGGAAAAATGTATTCCGTTATATTAATTACTTCTTGATTTGTGTACTGGAAAGTGCAAGAATCAAATGTAATTTTAATTTGTATTATATGAGATGTAGGCGTGGTTGTAGTCCGATTTTGTCTATTTTCACATATAGCATTGGATGGTTAATGACACGTACTAAATTTCGTCGAAATCGGTTGGTCTAGTCCCGAGATATGGAATTTCACCAAAAAGTGGGCGGTGCCACGCCCATTGTCCAATTTTCGCACCAGATCTCACACCATTTCGGAGGTGAAATTTAATGTCTCTGGCGTAAGTAGTTATGGATTTATTGCGCTTTTAGTAGTTTTGACCACAACCATTATATGGAGATATCCGAATTCATCCATTTTCACACAACTGTGAGAAGTGTCAAAATGTTTTCCCTGTCAAATTTGGGTCATGTACTTGTACAATATTCCAGCTTAGCAAATTTGTTGTTGTAGTTTTAGTGGTTTAGGAGATATGTACATTAGAGATACTAAAGGACGTGGCCACACCCATTTTTTAAATTTTTTCCCTTGCTCCTGCGATACCCTGTACCAAATAACAGTTTTATATCTTAATCAGGTGCTTAGATATGACAATTTATATGTTAATGGCGATTTGTGGGCGTGGCAGTAGTTCGTTTACGCCCAGCTACGAACTCGATTTTTTTTTTGTCCAAGTTTCGACCGAAAATATCGGTCAATGTATGGTATGTATATAGAGAGAATCCTTTCCTGGCAATAGTACCGCTGTGTAGCAACAGGAGTTTGAATTGGGTCAATATTCCCCTGAGCCCACATATACCTGACATAACGAATTTCGGGGAGATTACCAGGTCATTTTATGCTGTATATATCGGCCATATTTGAGTTATCTCAATGAAAATAACAAAGAGTGCTTTACTTATAACTATGTATCTGTGTGCCTAAAATAAATAAAATTGGCCGAAAACTTGACCTTCTTCTTCTTAATTGGCGAAGACACCGCTTACGCGATTATAGCCGAGTTAACAACAGCGCGCCAGTGGTTTCTTCTTTTCGCTACGTGGCGCTAATTGGATATTCCAAGCGAAGCCAAGTCCTTCTCCACTTAGTCCTTTTAACGGAGTGGAGGTCTTCCTTTTCCTCTGCTTCCCCCGGCGGGTACTGCGTGGAATATTTTCAGAGCTGGAGTGTTTTCGTCCATCCGGACAACATGACGTAGCCAGCGTAGCCGCTGTCTTTTAATTCGCTGAACTATGTCGATGTCGTCGTATATCTCGTACAGCTCATCGTTCCATCGAATACGGTATTCGCCGTGGCTAACGCGCAAAGGACCATAAATCTTTCGCAGAACTTTTCTCTCGAAAACTCGCAACGTCGACGCATCCGTTGTTGACATCGTCCAAGACTCTGGACCGTTTAGCAGGACGGGAATTATGAGTGACTTATAGAGTTTGCTTTTTGTTTGTCGAAAGAGGACTTTGCTTCTCAATTGCCTACTCAGTCCGAAGTAACACCTGTTGGCAAGACCTATTCTACAACTTCAAAGTTATGATTGTCAACAGTGACGTGAGTCTTGCCCTCGTTCACTGCCCGACCCATTTCTTTTGCTTCCTTGTTCAGCCTGGAGAAAGCAGAACTAACGGCGCGGGTGTTGGGGCCGATGATATTAATATCATCAGCATTCGCCAGCAGCTGTACGCTCTTTTAGAAGATGGCACCTTCTCCATATAGTTCTGCGGCTCGAACTATTTTCTCCAAAAGCAGGTTGAAAAAGCCGCACGATAGGGAATCGCCTTGTCTGAAACCTCGCTTGGTATCGAACGGCTCGGAGAGGTCCTTCCCGATTCTGACGGAGCTTTTGGTGTTGCTCAACGTTAGTTTACACAGCCGTATTAGTTTTGCGGGGATACCAAATTCAGACATCGCGGCATAAAGGCAATTCCTTTTCGTGCTGTCGAAAGCAGCTTTGATATCGACGAAGAGGTGGTGTGCGTCGATTCTCATTTCACGGGTCTTTTCCAAGATTTGGCGCATGGTGAATATCTGGACGGTTGTTGATTTGCCAGGTCTAAAGCCACACTTATAAGGTCCAATCAGTTTGTTGACGGTGGGCTTTAATCTTTCACACAATACGCTCTATAGGACCTTATATGCGATGTTGAGGAAGCTAATCCCACGGTACTTGGCGCAGATTGTGGGGTCTCCTTTTTTATGAATTGGGCATAGCACACTTAAATTCCAATCGTTGGGCATGCTTTCGTCCAACCATATTTTACAAAGAAGCTGATGCATGCTCCTTACCAGTTCTTCGCCGCCATGTTTGAATAGCTCGGCCGGCAATCCGTCAGCCCCTGCCACCTTGTTGTTCTTCAGGCGGGCAATTGCTATTCGAACTTCTTCATGGTCGGGTAATGGAACGTCTGCTCCATCGTCATCGATTGGGGAATCGGGTTCTCCTTCTCCTGGTGTTGTGCGTTCACTGCCATTCAGCAGCCTGGAGAAGTGTTCCCTCCATAATTTAAGTATGCTCTGGGCATCAGTGACTAGATCACCTTTGGGGGTTCTACAAGGGTATGCTCCGGTCTTGAAACCTTCTGAAAGCCGCCGCATTTTTTCGTAGAATTTTCGAGCATTACCACTGTCGGTCAACTTATCAAGCTCTTCGTACTCACGCATTTCGGCCTCTTTCTTCTTCTGTCTACAAATGCGTCTCGCTTCCTTCCTCAACTCTCGGTATCTATCCCATCCCGCACTTGTTGTGGTCGATCGTAACGTTGCGTGGTAGGCAGGCTGTTTTCTCTCCGTTGTGACACGGCACTCCTCGTCGTACCAGCTGTTCTCTTGCACTTTCCGGAAACCAATGGTTTCGGTTGCAGCGGTACGTAAGGAGTTTGAAATGCCGTCCCACAATTCCCTTATACCGAGCTGTTGACGAGTGCTCTCAGAGAGCGGGAGTGCAAGCCGAGTAGAAAATCGTTCGGCTGTCTGTTGTGATTGCAGCTTCTCGACGTTGAATCTTCCTTGTGTTTGGTTGCGTGTGGTTTTTGCTGCACAGAGGCGGGTGCGAATCTTAGCTGCAACAAGAGTCGATGTTAGGACCTCGGAGCGCACGCACATCTAAAACACTGGAGAGGTGTCTTACGTCTATCACCACATTACCGACCGTAGTGCCAAAGATACCTTCTTTGCCCACCCTGGCGTTAAAGTCGCCAAGCACGATTTTGACGTCGTGGTGGGGGTAGCTCTCATAAGTGCGCTCCAAGCACTCATAAAAGTCATCTTTGGTCACATTGTCCTTCTCTTCCGTCGGGGCGTGGGCGCAAATCAGCGATATGCTGAAGAACCTCGCTTTGATGCGGATTGTGGCTAGACGTTCATTCACCGCAGTGAATGATAGTACTCGGCGACGGAGTCTCTTTTCCACCACAAATCCAACACCCAACTTGCGCTCCTTTATATGGCCACTGTAGTAAATATCACAAGGACCTACTCGTCTCTGTCCTTGTCCCGTCCATCGCATTTCTTGGACGGCGGTGATGTCAGCCTTTGTTTTTACGAGGACATCAACCAGCTGGACAGCGGCACCTTCCCAATTAAGGGACGGGACATTCCAGGTGTATGCCCTCAATTCGTAGTCCTTATTTCGTTTGCCATGGTCGTCATCAAATGGGGGGTTTCTTATCCGAGGCTGTTGTTTGTTTTTCATTATAGTGTTTTTTTACGTGGCGGGTCCAAACCCAGCGCACAACCCTACGCTATGTCAAAGACCGGAAGTAGTGAGCTGCTTGAGCCATGTGTAAAAGAATCGTTTCTGGCTACTCCCAAGTGAATGGCGATCAGAGAATTTTCCTCATGACTTCATTCTCCAAAACTTGATCTACCCCCCATATAACGAATATCATTGTATTGTTTAAAATCCAGGGAACATTTTTTTCGTATTATACTACATATGTATAATGATTTTCGTTTTTCTAACAAATCTTCTGCCGAATATGTCGGTCAGTATATGAGTTATATATGGTATATGTATATATAAAATTGCTTGGAATCCGATCCTCTCTTTGGCATTTTACACCGTAAGGCATTTCCCTGACTTTGATTCGTGCAAGTTGCAAGAGTATAAAATGGTCGGTTGCGCCCAAACTTTGTTTTTCCTTAATTGTTTTAAAATTGAATTTAGTACCCTTAAACTGAACAAAAATTGATTAAGGAAGAGAAAATTCATATATTAAAAATAGTAAATTTTCTACTATTTCTGCTCTTGAAATATTGTCATCATCATCAAATTTCTAAGCGGTTCAAGATTTCAAACAAGTGCTTGTATATGGCGGTCATTCCTGGTTGACGACATTTTGCAAATGATTTTTGAATATTAACAAATGCGCATTCAAAAATTTTTCTATCCTCAATGCCAATAGATTTGATAATTGGTTAGCGATAGCTATGAGAAAAATCACAAAAATTATGAGGATTAATACGGATGGATGGACATAGACTCTTCTGATGAAATTAAAACTGCTTTAATATTTGGGCTGATCATTATAAGATAGTAAAAATCAATTGAAAGATAAACGAGAACTATTTGGTGGATATGTCAGGGAAGCCATTCATAATTTGCATTTGATGACACGATTACAAAACACAATTTTCTAAATTATATAAAATAGCTTTCAAATACAATTGTTACTAGATCAGTTCCATCCGAACGTTTATTTTCTAAAGATAGTCAGACAGTTTTTTATTTTTTTATTTTATTTATACATTGCGACTAGTTCAAATAAAAGAAAGTTGCTTACTTGAATATGATTTAAACATTTAATTACAAAATTACTAAACTACTATGAGAGTATTGGCTAATTCCAAAGATCGCTGGGTTTGAGGCAATTGATTCGTCTTGGTGGACCGAAGATATTTTGCAAAACTTTCATTTTTAAACCTCTTAATTTTCCGACTAATATCTTTAGAAACTTTATTTAAAATAGATTTATCAGCTAGACAACGAGTTTGATGCCACTTACGTCACAGCTTTCTCTTTACTTCAATTATTTCTCATATATCAATAGGATATTAAGAGTTTACAGCAATTTTCCTTAATTCCGGTGTACTGTCCCAAGCTGCGTGTTGCATATTTGTTGTAAAGTGTAAAACTTAAGATTCCAACTGGTCTGAATTTAATATAGAGTCATATTTACTTTCGAAACATTCCATTATCGTTCTAAAGTACTCCCAATCTGTACGTTTATTATACATGGCCGCTGTTTTGTTTTTAAAGATGATGGTTTCACTATAGCTTAAATATATTGGGGAATGATCCGAGTTAATGTCATAACCCTGATTGATTGACAAATAGTTCCGGGAAATTTTGCCGACAATGAAAAATATGATGGTAAGTTCGTCGAGAATGCGTAACTTCCCATTATGAATCAATACGTAAGTCTGTTTATTAAGTGTTGGTACTCTGCAAATTGGATTTGATGCCTTGGAGGACTGTACACATAGGTAAGGGAGAGTGAACTTTTAACTCCGTAAATAGTCACTGTTGTAGCTTGAAACATATCAATTGAAAGTTTCTCTTCCTCAAAATGTTTAATCGTATTTTTAACTAATATTGCGCTACCGTCACGGGCGCGCTATATTGTCATTATTATTTGCCTTTAAAACATGAGTTCTGAAGTCTACAGAACCTTCTACTTTTTGGGCAAGACCATCACCTTTTTTGTGGTCAATTGTGTTAGCTCGTATTTTCTGTAATTCTTTGATAACAAGGCACCCTCGATAGTTGGCTGGATGTGTTTCGCCAGAGTTACAGCATTAAGGCTGCTGTTTCTCTAGTTTCTTGGTTGTTTGCCACAATAGTTTTGTGTGTGGCCAAATGGCCAATGGCAATGTTTGCATTATAGTATCATCTTAGGTAGCTTTACCGGTCCAATAGAAACAATTGAGTTTAATATAGTTTTGGCTTCGTAAATCTTTTTTATGTTCTCCATGGGATCGAATGTTACCAAAAACATGTCAAGGGGAGTTTTAGTTTTCCATTGAAAACGATTAACAGCACTCAGTGCATTTAATCCTTTCTTTTAAGTCATTAATAATCGATTTCGGATCATAAAAATTGAGCAAATTTTTATAATAACTCTAATTGACCGCGTTTGCTTATACTCAAAGCTATACCAAGATATATTTCTACACGAATGCTTTTGATATGCATCTGTGTCTTCTATGATGATGATGCCGTTGGCATCTCCAGGCATCATAATTGGTGGAGGCCGTGAAATATTTTTTCGGGTAAGCGGTTTTTGATATAGCGTTATCTACTTTTCCTGAAGATCAGGAGAATGCTCCGCTTTTCGTTTTTTAGCTGGTCTTTTTTTTAGAATCCACTCCGTTTCTCTAGCTAGTCCTTCCTCATCCGTTGAGAATTCAACCTTATTTTCCAAATTCTGAATTTTTTTTTACACCAGTGGACTTAAGCTTTATATTTTCGGCTTTTAAAGTATTCACTTACAGTGAGAGTTTTTTACACATTTGTTCCATTTCCTCTAGCTTTCTTGTTAATTCTTCGATTGTGACATCTTTTTTGTCAGTTTTATTTAATTTACTCCCTCCTAGAGGTGGTGTCTTAATAATTGGCATAATTGATTTTAAAATTTGGTTATAATTAGACGTATATTCATATAAACAATTAAAAATATAAATACAAAATAAACAATACTTGGAAAACCTATAACTCAGTTGCCTTGTGAATAATTACTGATCTAAATTTTTAGTATACTTTTAGGCTAAGGTAATACTTTTAGGATCGCCAAAAAAGTCCCCAAAACAGCTGATGGTTTTCTCCTCTGGGTACAATAAAAAGTGATATCGGCGAAATAACAAACCTTCCAATCCAAATTAGTCAGTGGTTGTAAGTCGCTGCCAGAGATAACGAGATCCCCAACTCTCTGTCACTGGAAATGTGAGAACCGCTCACCACCGAGCTTTGACAGTTGACTGGATTGGGTTGGTTTTGACGTTTTGCAATTGAAATGACTGGAACGGCCAGATTGAAATTATACCAAAAATATATGTGAATTTGTTGCCGCCGTTCAAGATCGCTAATAAAAATTGTAAAACAAATTAAAATATAATGTATATCACGAAACGTTTTGCAATTTGATGCATAGTAGAATTAATTTTCATTTACAAATGATTAAAAACATTTATTAATTGAGAACTAACAAGCTTAATTCATCTTATTAAGTATTGAAAGATCAAAAGTCAGTTGTTTTAATATACCATAAAATCATAAATTAGGATTTACGTAGTTTCGCCATATATTAAAAGTCCAATATATAATAATTTGCAATCGTAATAAATGTTGGATGTTTTAATTTAAATGCCTAATTGTTTTGATCGATCTGGCCACAATGGAAAATGTCATAAAAAACGCTTTTTTTGAGGCGCTCTCACACTGGAATAAATTGGGCATCACATTATCCCTGCTTTGTGGGTGGTACCTAAAAAAATATAGCTCCGGTAGAAGAAGCAGAAAGTAGTACGTATAATTGATTTTAGGAAATGAAATGAAACACAATCGATAATAAGTTCCCAATTCCGAATGTAGAAGATATTTTAGTTAAACTTGGGAGATGACAATATTATACAGAGAAAGTTATGGCGTATTGGAACTAAAGTTACTAAGAGCAGAAAACTAAATTAACCCGTTATTTGAAATTACCCTTAATTTATAAAAGGTTATGCTAAGGTAAAAAAAGGATTCCAAAATTAATGGAAAAGACTACTACAATTATATTATTAATTTGAGAAATTAAAGCTATTTCTAAGGAAAGCCACAATTTTAAAATACCCAGTTTTCAAAAAAAAAAATCCCTTAGCATAATATGATAATAATTTTCAGCAGGATAATCATCCAATCTGGCATGTTAGTAAGACATAAAATGGTCACGAGAGAAATTACTCAACCACGTGGAAAAGAGCTTTTGCTCATACCATATTTTCTACTTTATCTCTATGGCGTACAGTTAAATTTGCAAACTGATCACCAACCACTTAAATGGTTAAATGCAATATCGCAATGTAAAGATGCAAATTCGAGTTTACAGAGATGGATATTATGGCTAGGAGAATACGATATGAAAATACAATAATGCCACAGAAAGGATAATAAAATATCAGATTTACAGAATAAAAAAATAAAAGTATTAAATGAATGCTGTATGTAGATTAGGGTGCTTCAAACAAATTTTTTGATTTTGTTTTCTACTCTTACCCCCTTAAATGCTAGTGATTGACAAACAAAAAATCCTCCCTCAAGCCAGGCGCTGTAGCTTAACTCTAAGGGGTCGTTATTTTTTTTATGTTCCCATACATTTAACATAGGAATTTTCGTTTTTTCATTCAAACTAAAATTTCACTAACTAATTTTCGTTTCTCAAAAGTAACCATCACTTTTAAAATAAAGTTGACCGTTCAAACTTTAAAAATTCCCCCGAAAAAATTATATTCTCAAAAACTTTTTTATTTTTATTGAAAAAATTGCAAATTTCAAATCACTATGTTTAATCGTCTAATTAGGATAATCAAACTTTGTTGCGGAAATTTTTAAAGTTTGAAAATTGAATGAATGAATATGTGATGGTTATTTTTGAGAAACGAAAATTAGTTGGTGAAATTTTAGTTTGAATGAAAAAACGAAAATTCCTATGTTAAATGTATGGGACCCTAAAAAAAATAGCGACCCCTTAGAGTTAAGCTACAGCGCCTGGCTTGAGGGAGGACTTTTTGTTTGTCAACCACTAACATTTGAGGTGGTAAGAGTTAAAAAAAAAAATAAAAAATTGTTTTTGAAGCACCCTAATATAGATAACCAGGAAGAAAGAAGAAGTTAATATACAAGGTGCGTTCCAAAGGAAACAGGACTTTTTGAATCTGTCGACTGGTGCGTTTGAATCTTATCTTTGTCGACTGTCCAGTGTAAATTTCATAACATTTCATTAATTGGAAGTGAAGTTATTGCGTTTTAAGTGTCAGTATGCTTGTGTTATGGGTGCGAAAATGAGCTTCGAACAAAGAGCCAAAATTAAATTTTGTTTTAAAATTGGTAAAACTTTTACCGAAACGTTTCAATTGTTGAAACAAGTTTATGATGATGATTGCCTATCCCGTAGCAGAGTGCACTAGCGGTTTCAACGTTTTCAAAGTGGTCGTGAGGACATAAATGACGATCAACATGTGGGCCAATCAAAATCCGTGATCACCGGAAATTCCATCGAAACTGTGCGTGAATTCATCAGAAATCAGCCGAAATCATCATTGAAATTCAAGGAAATGGAATTGAATATCTCCAAAACTTCGATTTATCGATATCGCATTTTGACTGAACATTTCGGCTTACAAAAGGTGTGTGCACGGTTTGTTCCGCACAAATTGACTGACGACCAAAAATTGCCGTCTCATCGATCGACGCTTGTGACCGATTATTTGACCATTTGAAATTTTAGCCAATAACCACTCAACGTATTCACCTGATATGGCACCGTGCGTCTTCCTCTTTTTCAGAAAAATGCATTTGCCCATGAAAGGAAAGCGTTATACAGGCGTAGAGGTCATTCAAAAGGCTTGCACCGGCACACTGGCGGCCATACCGGACAACGAGCTAAAACACTCGTTCGGAATGATTTTGGACCGTGCAAAAAGCTGTATTGAAGCAGAGGGAGACTATATTGAATAAAATAAATTGATTTTGGCGAAAAAAACCATTTGTTCTGTTTACTTTGGAATTCACATTGTATTATGGATTTCAATTACCAATCATATTAAGTTAGCTGCATGTTCGAAAATCCTTATAGTTAATTATATGGCGGCTAGGCCAAATTTTTGCGCAAGTGTATCTATTGCCGATACAAAGACACACTCTTTTGAGTAAAATCTGCGGTATAAAGTTACCCGGAAGTTCAGAAGTCTTTAAAATATATATATGGAAGCTCAGGGAAGTATTGACCCGATTCAACCCATTTTTGATACACAGGAGATTGTTATCAGGAAAAGATTATCTCTGAAACTCAATTGTATATCCCAAACATTAACCGATATTTTCGGTCAAAAGCAACTATAGATACCGGGGTCCACATATTCGGGCTTGAACAGGTTTTGTTGCCAATTTCTATTCTCTCTGTAGCTCTATTTTCATACCGTCGGTAGGAGTTCTTATAATATTTTCGCCAAAAAAATGTAGTTGTAGCTTTATTTGTTTAGGTGACAGCTACATTAAACTTATTAGAGGATGGGGACACGACCAATTTTTCAAAAACCTTTGCCCACAGGTGGCCCTTGTTATTGCGATCCCCTTATGCCAAATTATAGTTATACATATATCTTAAGGGGTAGTATGGTAAAATAAACTTTTTTTTAATAATTTTTTTTTTACACAAATTTTTATTTGAGTGTTCAGGTTTTTCATATATTATTCTAAATGTAATATGCTTGAAGTACAGATAAAAAAATTTGTTTCTCAATTTTTCTTGATATTGTGTGGAGATATGGGTGACCGAAAGACGCCATCTTTAAAAGTGGATTTCACGATTTCTCCATTGTGGATGATCTGAAACGAACGGGATAAATTTTATTTTAGAGTACATATGAATAGCTATCTAATGACCTTCGACTGAAACAATTCATTGATAAATAAACAAATAGTGCAACTTTTAATTTTTTTGTTTTTTCGCCTGTTTTTTGTTACTAATTGTGTCATAATGTTGTCAAATATCTATTAACAATGATAGGTCATTAAGGTAGTGGTCTGGTAACTTATGCATATTTTCATGACTTCTTTGGAGGTTGGTTTTTTATAGGAAAATAAAAGTGAATTATCTTGAATATTTGGAATGTTTTTATTTACATATTGAAAATATAAAAAAAGGAATTGAAAAAATTTAATACTTTGTTACTCTCATTATTGCCACTCGAATTTGGAACCTCAAAAAAAATGCATGTGGGTGGCCAGGGTGATTCTGGTTCGTGATGTTATCTAATATATAATATTCTTAATCTATAGACATGTCATTCTGATCGGAACTACTGAAGTTAAATTTCAAGGGTAAATAACAAAATGGCGGACTTTGAAAAAAAAGTCCTTTTATTTTATCAAGGAAAGGGTTGTAAAATAAAAATTTAGGGGTGAAAAAAATTCTCGTTAGTACCGACGAGAACTATGAGTGTGTAGAACAGCCTATTAGCAATCGGTTTAGTAGAAAAAAAGTTAGGACCCGAGCCGACCAGAATAACAATGTTTTGAGAAAAACGCGTTTAAAGTTCAACAACTCCGAGAGAGAGGACTCCGAGACGCTCTAGGAAACTTGTTATAACTCCCAAAATATTTCGAATTTCTGTCTGAAAAATTCGTTTAAAACGCGCCAGCTGTGCGATTCGAGCGCACGACAGCTTGCGGCGGATCTCATTTTTAAAAACTTTCCGTTACCATCTAAATCAAAGCAAGGTTTCTGCATTATTATTAAGGGTTTAAAGTAATCAAAACAGCAATTTTTTTTTGCGATGTTTGCAAAACTTTTTACCATGCTACCCGCTTAAATATGAGTTTGTTTACGCCACTTTACAGATTTTCGGTTAATGGCGTTTATGGCATTTATGAACTCTACTTGTTTTTTTTACAAAGGAATGCGCATAGCAAGTCTTCAATCTGAACATTAATATACATATGTACTAGAGGACCCGTCCACGCTTCACCTTGGCTGAAAATACTACAACTGCCATCTATGTATATGATTTCTATTAGTTGGATTATAACTATTAGTTAAGGAGATCTTGAATTTTTGTGAAGCAGCTTGTGTTAGTTTACAAAAAAATGGATCATAATACATTTCGTGTGTCAATGAAGCATTGCTTTTTTTGTGAAAATGCTGTTGTATTTTGGCTCATGGAAATCCACCGATGAAAAGATATTTGCTAAGCTTAAAGAGGCGAAAGCTCTGGGCAAAGTGTGTGCCTCGCAAGTTCATAATCCAACAAACACAACGAATAACTGATTCTGAGAAGTGTTTGAGTGCTCTTTAATCGTAATAAAACCGAATTTTTGCGTCGGTGTTTGACAATAGAAACATAGCTCCATCATTTCCCACTGAAGTCTAATCGACAGTTATTCTAGTGGACTGCACATGATGAACCGGTTCTCAGGCGTGGAAAGATGAAAAAGTCCGCTGGAAAGGTTATGACATCAGTTTTACTGAGCCAGTTATAATCTATTTCACTGCATATTTGGTTGCAGTTCTTTTCTACTATTCCAAATACTTAGCAATTGTATTATTTTTGAGGAAGAATATGTTTAAAATTGTACGCATATATTCAAATGATTCCTACAAACATGAATTTTGAACAAATGCTTATGATTTGAAATATAAATTTTGTATTTATGAGTTTGTCCCTACGCCGGTTCTAGGCTACCTCTCCACCAATTTTCAACCAAATCGGTTCAGCTGTTCTTGAGTTATAAATGGTGTAACTAACACAACTTTCTTTTATTTAATATATAATAAAACAGGAAAATAGTGTTTTACAGTTCATACTTAGGTTATGCTTAGGCACTGAAAATGGGAGGCTTAAGCAATGCTTAAATAACAGGTGATTTTTGTTTTGAATTTTCAGCGACATCTTTCGTAGCGTAGGGCAAGTGCCCGTTCGTTTGCACTCAATAACAGCTTATACTTTTCCTTCAGTTCCCATAGGTGCTCCGACTCGCTAATGATGAAATTTGGGGTTCTTTTGTTGTTTTCATCAATTTTTGATATAATTTTCCTCGCAAATTTATGTATTGTCTGTTATAATTTAAATATTTCACACATATTTTTATGAATGACATTTGTAAAACATATGTTGCCCATAACGTTGCCATATATCAGAATAAAATTTTATAAAAATTAAGCATTGACTGTGAAACGCAAACGACTACTCAGTTTGTAACAATACTTAGCTAAGATTTTGTTTAGGCACAACTTAAGTATGGACTGTGAAACCGACCAAAATTCTATACCTAAATGCAACTAAATGAAATTTTTTTTGCATTTAGGAAATACATGCAGAAATCAACTCTGCGATTTCCTAAATTCCTCTGAAATCTCCCAAATTCGACGAAGATTTACTGGAAAAGTATGGCAGCATTGCTTATTTGTCTGACCATACATATGTACATAACTTTATTTATTTCACGGATTGTATGTGATTTTTTCTTTAATTTAGAATATTGGAAGTCATAGAGTCGTATAACTTTACCACAAATAATATAAACTTCAAACAGCGCATTTTCATTTAATGTTTTTAGCAAATGGCAGCTTTTGTTATGACAGCCTAAATCCATGAAAATTTAGAAAGAAATGTAGCGCCATCTACTGTAACATACCGCACTTACTCAATACCGCTGTTAGCGGTATCCAACTGGTGGATAGCTCTTTGCTAATAATAAACAAATAATTTGCAATAAATAAATAATGCGACTATAAGGAGAGTTATAAACTATCCTATCTTTCAAGTTGGACCAAACTGCACACAGTGTTAAAAATTTCATTAAAATCGGTTCAGTAGTTTAGGAGTCCATCGAAAACAAACAACGTGACACGTGATTTTTATATATTAAGATATATTAGGTCTACAACTTTGCTTCCGCCGTTTTTTTTTTGTAAATTTAAGGCTGTATTGTATAAAAACGGTCCAAAAGTGTTTATTCCCTCAAAACGCAATGCTTAATTAACACACGAAATGCTTTAAGATCAATTTTTTTGTAAACTAACACAAGTTGCTTTACAAAAATTCAATATATTTTTAATACCTAATAGAAATCATATAGATGGTAGTACATAGTAGAGTAATAGTATTTTCTATGTATGTGCCAGCCTCACTAAAGCGTGGACGGATCCTCAGCCGCACTTTTCTTGGAATTAAAAAAGAAAAGCAAAATTTCCCGAAAATGTCGAGAATTTGGCTCAAAAAGTGACATCTTCAGTTGAGAATAAGTTTGGGATGCAAACAGATCTCTACAAATATTTTGTTGGGATAATGTTGACACAAATGTCCAAGATCGATATAAAGCGATTTAATCGACCAGTGCTTGACCCTAGAGCAAAGAAGGAAGCAAAGTAGACCAATATATTATGTATATATAATCCTAAATTTATCTCGATTATTTTTAGGTGATACGTACAACCGTTAGCTAAACCAACCTATTATACTCTGTAGCAACTTGTTGCAAGGGTACAAAAATATAAGATAAAAAAATTATAATTGAGAGAATGAATTAAGCTAAAACTGTAATAAATAAAAAATTTTAATTTAATAACGCGGAATAAATTTTTTCTTTTATTCTTAAACTCGTGTTACGCCTAATATTCGATTGATATAAGCGCCCATTACATTCAGTAATTCGAGAAACCTCGAACTGATTTCGCACACGCTTTAGGTTTTTAATCGACAAACATTTTGTAGATAAACCCAAGTAGTTACAGTTCTAAGACTATACCCGATTCTTACTGTTGCATTCTCGCAACGTACTCTGAAAACGTGTGTAACCCTTGTGTAAGACACGGTAGCCAATCCGTTTGGAGCCTGGGTTACGGCTAAAAGAGAGGAAGTTTCAGAGGAACCCCGCCGACGTATTCAGTTTAAGGGTTCGCCGAAGTTAATTTGAGCGTCTGCTTACCAGAGGTGCGGCTGCGAGCGGGCGTCGGTCTTGAAACAACGGATCGCTATATAAATCTGTACGAGAGTCTATAGGACTCTCTCAGCGAGGTTGTGTGCTGGGTTTGGGACCTGCACCTTAAAAGCCTACTGCCAATGAAGAAGAAAATACAGCGGGCATTCACTTGGAATGTCCGGCGCTTTATTTGGGAAAGTGCCGCTGCCCATCTGGTTGATACCAAGCGAAATTTCAGACAAAGAGTTTCCTATAGTGTGATATATTTTGAAAAGAGACTGTTGAAAACATATTTTAGGTACATAAGTTTAGTCGTTTTAAGAAGTAATAAGAACTTGCACCTACTGAAGAAATTTTCAATTTAATCAGTTTAGCTTTTAATTATTTTTTATTTTCCGGAGGGATATACCATAGTTACATGTTGAAAGAAAAGTTGGAATAAAACTAAAAAGTAATTAACTAGACACAGTAATTATAGTTGGGTTTTTGATAAATCAATGAATTTATTAAATAGTTAAGCTAAAACAAAAAAATCTCATTATAAAGTAATCTGTGGCTTAGTTTTGTATAACTTCGCTCAAACAATTTAAGATGTTGATGATGATTTTCAAAGATCGGGATTTCAGTGCAGTGAGACATGGAACAGGGTTTTGACGTACAAGGCATTGCCCAAAGTTAGATGGAAATCCATATATCGGGACATAATAGTCCGAATTTTTGTGATATTCTTACAGTACAGCGCGAAAATGGACGAAATTAAACAAAAATCACGTCTACTTCGCATATAACACAATTCTCAATTCGATCTGATTCTTTCATTTTCCAGTATACAAATAAGGAACCAATCAGTGCCTTTGATGTGTTTCACCTTATGAAAAACTGTAGTCACAATCAGACTAGAACTGTTCAAATCCTCAACTACCGAATATGTTATGTGGATACCATTTTCAATTTATCCTGACAATATTTAACAGTATGAAATATTCGGTTACACCCGAACATAGCCCTTTCTTACTTGTTAGTTTATATTAACGTGTTTATTGAAACTTCAAACTATTAAAATAAGGAACTGAATATTAATGTGACGTAATGTATTACAGTTTAGACGTGAAGTATATCATTAAAAAACTTCAGGCAAGTAAACAATATAAATTTAATAATAAATAATAAGCAAACTCTAATTACCACAATGATCTTTAATGACTCATCTTACTTACCTTCGGATTTAAGCCTGATCCTTGCCGAAGAAATGTTCCCGTTATAAACCAAAAGCTGTTTGATACGGAAAATTGATTTTCAACTATATCGGATTCTTTCATGCAGGGATGTGGATTGTTCCATTCATATGGTGAAAATCGGGCCATCACGAATAAAGTAAGTGAAACAAGGATATAAGCGGTAAGCACATACAACCAAATTTCCATTGCCAATGGATTCATGAAAGAAAAAAGTCGCGTAGGCTGGCTGGTAGGAACCTAAGAAAATTTGAAATTTTGTTATACCATCTTGAAAAATATGTAGGTAAATATCACACTACAATATTATAAAACGTTATAAATGTTATACTGTAGTAAGTAGATGTAAGTTTATATTAAGGAATAACACAACACCGAACATAATTTTTAACAGTACTAGGTATTCCGAATTTGCGCAAAGTTTATGTATAATATTACTAAACCTTAATCCTGAATCTCAATATAAAGTTTGAAGTACTTGGGCGCACTTTTTTTCAGAAGTCGGTTGCGTCTATTTTAAAGCCAACGGTTTAATTTTGCTGTTTCCTGTATCCTTTTCTGATGCCTACAGGCTACAGACCTTATCTATTGACTTTCACATCTGCCTCGAACATGCCCTCACATTTATAACGACATTCTGCAACCCAATCATGTGGTAATCTATGAAGGAGTGCAACACGTTTATAAAATTTTTTTTATAATTAATTACTTAAGAGCTTTTAGTACTCTTTCAACATGTTGCTTCAGGGTATAACTGTTGGCCATTCACTTGGGAGTGGCCAGAAACGAAATAAAAAACAAGCAAAAGCCTCGGAAGGAAAACCCCTCTTTTGATGACGACCTCAGCAAATAAATCAAGAAGTGCGATGGACGGGGCAAGGACTAAGGCAAGTAGGTCCTTTTGGCATTTACTGCAAGGGTCATACAAGGTGCGTTCCAAAATAAACTTAAAAACAAAGCAGAACAAATGGTTTTTTCGGCAAAATCAATTTATTTTATTCTAAAAAGTCTTCTTCGTCTTCAATACAGCTTTTTGCACGGTCCAAAGGCATGTCAAACGAGTGTTTTAGCTCGCCAGTATGCCGGTACAAGCCTTTTTAATGGCCTCTACGCATGCATAACGTCTTCCTTTCATGGGCAAACGTATTTTTCCGAAAAGGAATAAGCTGCGCAGTCCCATATCAGGTGAATACGGGGAGTGATTAATGGTTGTTCACATGAGCTATGGACGTTTTGCAACATCCCACATCGCAGCACGTCACGTCACAACACCTCATCACACAACAGTCCACAGCACACACCACTAAACACACCCGTATCAAACACAGAACCTAACACCGCTCATTATTACAACACAACAACCACACGATCGTCAACGAGACGACTCGTAATAATCTAATATTCACCACCCAAAATATTAAAAGGGATAGATCCGCCTTCTTATCGTTTCATCCGTGAAGCAAGACGTTTGACCGCAACTATTCGTTTCTTCTACCGCAACCTCCGCTTTTTATACTCTCGCAACAATGTTCCTAAGGAGAGTATTATAGTTTTGTTCACATAACGGTTGTTTGTAAGTCCTAAAACTAAAAGAGTCAGATATAGGGTTATATATACCAAAATGATCAGGGTGACGAGTAGAGTCGAAATCCGGATGTCTGTCTGTCCGTCCGTCTGTCCGTCCGTCCGTCCGTGCAAGCCGTAACTTCAGTAAAAATTGAGATATCATGATGAAACTTGGTACACATATTCCTTGGCTCCATAAGAAGGTTAAGTTCGAAGATGGTCAAAATCGGTCCACTGCCACGCCCGCAAAATGGCGGAAACCGAAAACCTATAAAGTGTCATAACTAAGCCATTAACAAAGATATTAAAGTGAAATTTGGCACAAAGGATCGCATTAGGGAGGGGCATATTTGAACGCAATTTTTTTTTGGAAAAGTGGGCGTGGCCCCGTCCCCTACTAAGTTTTTTGTACGTATCTCGGAAACTACTACAGCTATGTCAACCAAACTCTACAGAGTCGTTTTCTTCAGGTATTTCCATATACAGTTCAAAAATTGAAGAAATCGGATAATAACCACGCCCACCTCCCATACAAAGGTTATGTTGAAAATCCCTAAAAGTGCGTTAACCGACTAACAAAAAACGTCAGAAACACTAAATTTTACGGAAAAAATGGCAGAAGGAAGCTGCACCCAGGCTTTATTTAAAAATTGAAAATGGGCGTGGCCTCGCCCACTTATGGACCAAAAACCATATCTCAGGAACTACTCTACCGATTTCAATGAAATTCGGTATATAATATTTTCTTAACACCCTGATGACATGTACGAAATATAGGTGAAATCGGTTCACAACCACGCTTTCTTCCAATATAACGCTATTTTGAATTCCATCTGATGCCTTTTCTGTATAATACGAGTACATCATTAGGAACCAATGATGATAGCGGAATAAAACTTTACAAAAATACGGTATTTGAAAAATATGTAAATGACGTATAATAAATTCTCGATTATCACTTTATCATGCGAGAGTATAAAATGTACGGTGACACCCGAACTTAGCTCTTCCTTACTTGTTCTATTTGTGACTTCCCGCCAAAGTGACGTAGTGACGTGAGTCCCGGATTTCGCCGCAATGTCAGTGTGTGAAAACCAATACAGCAAAAAAAATAATAAAATTGTTATACTAATAAAAACAAGTAAGGAAGAGCTAAGTTCGGGTGTCACCGAACATTTTATACTCTCGCACGATAAAGTGATAATCGAGATTTCAATATCAGTCATTTACATATTTTTCAAATACCGTATTTGTGTAAATTTTTATTCCGCTATCATCATTGGATCCTAATGTATGTATATATTATATAGAGAAGGCATCAGATGGAATTCAAGATAGCGTTATATTGGAAGAAGGCGTGGTTATGAACCGATTTCACTCATATTTTGTACATGTTATCAGGGTGTTAAGAAAATATTATATACCGAATTTCAATGAAATTGGTCTAGTAGTTCCTGAGATATGGTTTTTGGTCCATAAGTGGGCGAGGCCACGCCCATTTTCAATTTTGAAAAAAAGCCTGGGTGCAACTTCCTTCTGCCATTTCTTCCGTAAAATTTAGTGTTTCTGACGGTTTTTGTTAGTCGGTTAACGTACTTTTAGTGATTTTCAACATAACCTTTGTATGGGAGGTGGGCGAGGTTATTATCCGATTTCTTCCATTTTGGAACTGTATATGGAAATACCTGAAGGAAACGACTTTGTAGAATTTGGTTGACATAGCTGTAGTAGTTTCCGAGATATGTACAAAAAACTTAGTGATATATATATATATATATATGTATAACCGGAAAAATATTCATATATACAGATATTAAAGAGAACACAAAACATACAAAGTCACGGTGAAAAAAGAAACAAACAAAAAAGACACGAAAAGATCACACAAGTTGAACACACAAGAAAACAAGTAAGGAAGCGCTAAGTTCGGGTGTCACCGAACATTTTATACTCTCGCATGATAAAGTGATAATCGAGATTTCATTATACGTCATTTACATATTTTTCAAATACCGTATTTTTGTAAAGTTTTATTTCGCTAGCATCATTGGTTCTTAATGTACTATATATTATACAGAGAAGGCATCAGATGGAATTCAAAATAGCGTTATATTGGAAGAAGACGTGGTTGTGAACCGATTTCACCTATATTTCGTACATGTCATCAGGGTGTTAAGAAAATATTATATACCGAATTTCATTGAAATCGGTAGAGTAGTTCCTGAGATATGGTTTTTGGTCCATAAGTGGGCGAGGCCACGCCCACTTTCAATTTTTCAAAAAAGCCTGGGTGCAGCTTCCTTCTGCAATTTTTTCCGTAAAATTTAGTGTTTCTGACGTTTTTTGTTAGTCCGTTAACGCACTTTTAGTGATTTTCAACATAACCTTTGTATGGGAGGTGGGCGTGGTTAATATCCGATTTCTTCCATTTTTGAACTGTGTAAGGAAATGCCTGAAGAAAACGACTCTGTAGAGCTTGGTTGGCATAGCTTTTGTAGTTTCCGAGATACGTACAAAAAACTTAGTAGGGGGCGGGGCCACGCCCACTTTTCCAAAAAAATTACGTCCAAATATGCCCCTTCCTAATGCGATCCCTTGTGCCAAATTTCACTTTAATATCTTTATTTATGGCTTAGTTATGACACTTTATAGGTTTTCGGTTTTCGCCATTTTGTGTGCGTGGCAGTGGGCCGATTTTGCCCATCTTCGAACTTAACCTTCTTATGGAGCCAAGGAATACGTGTACCAAGTTTCATCATGATATCTCAATTTTTACTCAAGTTACAGCTTGCACGGACGGAGAGACGGACGGTCAGACAGACATCCGGATTTCGACTCTACTCGTCACCCTGATCACTTTGGTATATATAACCCTATATCTGACTCTTTTAGTTTTAGGACTTACAAACAACCGTTATGTGAACAAAACTATAATACTCTCCTTAGCAACTTTGTTGCGAGAGTATAAAAAGGAAAGTGATCTGAAGTGAAGGAAAAAGATACGGAAAAGAAACAGAAATTGTAGAGTAAGTGAAAACAACAAAACTTACTAACATCAAAACGGGCGCGGTATTAATACAACAAAGTTTAAGAAACATAAAACCTAAAATCAAAAACGGGCGCGTTATAATCACAGACAAATTAAGAAACACATAAGCATAAGTATATAAGTCGCAGGAGACTACGCCAACGAACAACAAAGGATTAAGAAACCTATGCAACAGGGACAGCGCTGGACATACATACATATTTATAACATTAACAGGGACGGAAAAGGGATAAGAAGAAAAACCCAAAACCCCTGGCGGAAAATGATGTGAGTCCGTTCCATATATTAATTTGATATATATGTATAAAAATATATAAATTTAATTTATGCACATATATGTTAACTGTATGTTAAGTACAGTTCTGACGGTATTTCGAGACACCGTTAACTGTTCTTAACAGTTCGATATAAGTATGTATGTATATCTACAAAAAAAAATTATAATAACTGCAAAAAGTAGAGTACCCGCCTTTTGCTTAGCTTGTGTCGTTAGACACCGCGTTATAATATATACCTACTTCCACAAAAAAAAAAAAATGTCCTAAGTCAAGTATTACATACTTGCGATAATTCCTGCGATACCCCTTGGGCTATAAAAAAGCATCAAGCAGGATCGCTCAAACCCTAACCAAAAGCGGAAGATACAAAAAGAAAATCAAATATATCATACATATGTATATAATTAAAACATACATATACATATATAAGCATATTCTTCTAAAATTGCGATTCTCCCATTTTAATATACATATGTATGTACATATGTACTTATATGCATACATAATTATATGGTACATACTATACATAACATAATTTAGCATAAAGCTATAATACATAATCATACTTTTATTAAACTACCTGCTTGGATGCTCAATTCGTGTCTCCAAACACACTACCAAAATCCATAACAAAAACCATTTACAAAAGACAAGCACTCGTTGCTTGCAAATTTCCAGCGATACCCCTTGGGCTATAAAGCAACAAGCTGGATCGCGTATAACATCCAAGCAAAGGTAGGTAATAAAAAACTAATAAAGTAATAATAAAAGAATAAAAAGAGAGAGAAAAAAAGGCATTACACTTATGTACTTGTATGTACCAATGTGTGCAGCTTCCGCGTGACATATGTACATACAATATTTTTTTCTTTTTTTGGCACATTACATTTCAATTATTCTTTCTTCATATTTGAACAAATTATTTAGTACATACACATTTATGTATATAATTCTACCCATATTGTACATACTTACATAAATATATAAACATACATATATTATTTATTTCTATTTTTTCTTTTATACATTTATGTGCGATTAGCAATTTGGTATAATATATGTTAAATTTTTATTACATACATATGTATATACATACATACGAGGGGTACGAGCAAAGCTAAACAAAAGCAAACACATAAGCATATGCTTATGCAAACATCAAGAATGATAGAATACAAGATTACGACAACTGCCATTATGAAACGTCATAGTTACGTGTTGAGAAGAAGAGTGAAAAACTGTCAAATGGCTTGCAAATTGTAAACAGAAAAGTAAACACTTTTGTAAATTCGCAAAATATTATTAATTCTTTCGATTGTAATAAAAAGTTTTAGTGAAGCGATTGAATATTGTTGAGTGAAAAGATTTGAATCATTTCTAAAGAAATATATCGGCCTATTGATAATAAAATTGTCTATTAAGTTGTGATTCAAATGGAGAAGACGTTTCTTGTGTTGTATATAAATATATACATATATTATAAGTTCAGAAGTATCAGATGTATGAAATTATGATAAAAGAATTGTGAAATTATTAATTTAGTATTAAATATATCATTTCTTTTGCAAAATAACACCAATTTTTTTGGCAACTTTTAAATCGGCCGGAAAACTGAAAAAACTCGTTTTCGATCCTTTAATTGCATAATAATTATTACAACAAGCCACTGCACATTTCATTTTAAAAAATTAATATTTATGCTTAGAAATTTAAATAAATACAACAGTACACTTACACTGGTTTTCTTCATTTGAACAATTTCCACACATGCTACTCTTTTTATTGCGGATGTGCCTAAAACTAATTATATACATATTTTCTCGCAACAATATTCTAAACATTCCACTGAAATTTTTCCTGCAAATACGAATGAATTAATATTATTTTGGGAATTTCAAAAAGTGTTTACTTTTCTGTTTACAATTTGTATGCATTTCTATGCTTGTTCGTCTTAACGCATAAGTGTGACGTCACGAAATTGTTGCACAATGTATTTGTTTTTGTAAGAATTGTCAAGAGCTAAACCGAAAAAAACTAACTGTAAACTAGTGTCGTAATCTTGTATTCTATCATTCTTGTGCAAACATATGATAATAAATAGATGCATACAAACAATTTTAGGTCGTATTTCTCTTTCGTGTTCTTGATTCGTTTGCAGATACAAATATACAAATAAGCGCGAATGAACTGAAGATACTTTGATACAATTCCAAAAATTTTAAGTCACATTAAAAAAAAAAAAAATTATCGAACTTTTTCATAAAAAAAATTTAAGGTTTGCGGTAGCGAATCGAAAATTTGATCACCTAATATATTTTACAAAAAATATATTTTTTTACAAAACAAACCTTCTGCTAGCAAAATTTTTAATTTATGCTCTTTCTATTTGACAACATTGCTTTAGCAATATTAATTTTGAATCAATTATTTATTAGACAAAACTTTAAGCTAAAAGCTTTAAACTCTATTCAAATTAATGCAATCTGACAAATCAAGAGAGGTTAAGCCAAAAACACCTCTATCAATAGAAATTCCGAAAATGGCTGATGAAGATAAACCACAAGGCACACCTGCTGAAACTACACGCTCAAAGCAGAGTATAAAACAAAAAAGATCAAAAGATCAGACAATATCTAGATTCATCACTGAAAGTGACAATTTTATAAGATATTGTACAATATTTCAAGCTTCCCCTATTACTGACATCACAGAATCAGTTTTGAATATAAAACTAGAAAGTGTGAACAATCTCTGGGCTCGCCTTCTGGCAGCGTACGATACAGTACTAGATACTGACCACGCAGAACTCCCAGAAAACGCAAAAGCTTCGGCGACAGCCAAGTGTGATAACTGCCACGATCAGTATGAGTTAACAAAGGGAATGATAACTGAACAAATAAGTTTAGTAAGGCCAAGTAGAGCCATTACTCTCCCTCCCAGAGTAGTTACAACACCAAAAGAGGACCTACATAGATAAAGGCATGTATCTCAATGTACCAGCTTGTGATACTGAAGTTTTTAATGGATGTTATGATCAATGATCGTCCTTCCGGGACATGTTCACTGCCGTTTATATAAATCATCCTAAACTCTCATAAGCACAAAAGTTATACCATCTAAGGTACAAAACAAAAGGGGAAGCAGGCAGTATCGTCAAGCGATTCGCTTTAAATGACGAACATTTTAAGCTGGCTTGGGAAGCACTGGTCGAAGGATACGAAAATTGAAGGGTTATGATAGAAACCCCAATAAAAGCATTATTACATTCTCCAAAAATTCAAAAAGAAACCAGCCAGGAATTTCAAAATTTATACTCGACACTGACTAATTGCATATCAGTGTTAAGACACACAAAATATCTCCACAGAATCGTGGGACCCTATCATAGTAACTATTTGTGCAGAAACACTCCCTGATGCTGCGTTACTACGATGGGCACAAACACTTGTGGAAAGGAAAAAATGCCCACATGGGAACAAATGAAAGCATTCCTCACTGCTCAATACGAGATAGCTGAGCGAATTGACAACAAAAATATAAATCTAAAAAGTCATCAAAATGACTCAATTAAAAACTTGCTTAAATCTCAAGCCAAGAATAATATGCAATACAATAGTCACAATAATAAAAGTCACACTTTCGTATCGAACCAAACCAATAAATGGGAACCATTATGTGAAATTTGTAAAGGAGGTCATAACATAAGACCCTGCGAGAAATTTAAAAAACTATCCGTTTCTGACAGGAACAATCTTGTCAGACAAAATAAACTTTGCTTCAACTGTCTGTGGAATGCTCATACGACAAAGGACTGTTAAAGCAAATTTAATTGTGTGTAATGTCAACGAAGACATCACTCACTGCTTCATATTACCAACTTGCAAAATATGAAGCAAAATCAATTTCATAAAACCACCGGGTTAGTCACTACAACCAAAAGTGGTAGTCTCGAAATCTCAAACCCCGAAAAAAGGGAAGAACTACCATGTTGCTCTAAAGCAGCAAAAACTCAAGCTCTTCTTTCAGAAAATGAAAGCAAAATTCTTTTACCCACTGCGGTCATCGCTATTGAACATAGAGGAGAATTATTCAAATTAAGAGCATTAATAGATCAAGGTTCTCCTCAAAGATCCTTTAGATCATCTAAAGCTCAAAATCGGCTAAAATTGCCAGTAAAAAATTCTTATTTCCAAATTTCGGGAATGGGCGGAAGAATTATACAAAATTCAAACAAAATTTGCCCAATCACGATAGTCTTCCCAAACGCGGATATAAGAATAGATGCACAAGCCATCGTTCTACCGCAACTCACAAATTTGCTTCCAAGCTGTGAAGTAAATAAAAAGAAATGGGAAAAGTGCTCATATCTCAAATTAGCAGATCGCAACTGCAATACCCCATCACAAATCGATTTATTATTAAGTAGTGACTTAATACCTCAAATAATTCTTGAAGGTATGGAAAAAATATCCAATAAATTGTTAGCCCAAAATACAATCTTTGGGTGGATATTAAGTGGCCAAGTCACAGAAAAAATTAAACTTTACAACTGAAGTTGAAAATATTTCAAACGAATATTTAAATAAATGAACAAAAAATTCTTCGAAGTTGAATAATTACCTCAGACTACTCAACTTTCAGAAGATGACCAAGCATGCGAAGCCTATTACAAGTCCACAACAACAAGAAACGAACATGGCAAACAAACCAATCTTTCCTGATACCATAGCTCTAGGCCACTCTAGAATATCAGCAGTCCAGCAATTTCTAAGCCTGGAAAAAAGCCTGATCAAGAAAAGTGAGCTTAAATCAGCATATGATAATGTGATGGACGAATATCTAGACCTCAATCATATGGAAGAAGCTGTACCATATGAAAAAGTATATAAAGGTAGATATTTATCTTTTTACATGATGATTACATTACATGAATTGGCAAAAACGTGTGAAACAAATTTGCCTTTAGCAACTTCCATGTTATAAACACAAACATACGTTGAAGATATTTTATCAGGTAGCCACAGTCAGTCATTAGCGTGCGAATCACTATCTAAAGTGATCAAAGCACTAAATTTAGCGGGATTCTCCTTAAAGAAAATTACATCAAATCATCCCGAAATAATAAAAAACATAAAAAAGGGAGACTTATTAGATACGGATTTCCTTAAATTCGAAACGGCCAGTACAAAAAACACCCTAGGGATTTAATGGAATGCGATAACAGATTAATTCTCATATACAATTGAGTCAATATCTGCAATGTCCGCCATAACCAAACGCCAAATATTTTCCTCGGTGGCAAAACTTTTCAACTCCGCAGAATAGCTTTCGCCAATAATGAATCAAGCAAAACTCCTCATTCAAGAATTGTGGCAAGACGGCACTGAATAGGATGAACAGGTAAAACCAGTACGTTTAACAAAATGGGTTAAATTCGCTAACAACTTACATACTTTATCCGAAATTCGAATCCCTCGATGGGTAAATTTCACCCCTAACATTAACGCTGAATAACACGGTTTCTGTGATGCCTCTGAAAAGGCTTATAGCGCAACAGTTTACGTACGCACTCAGTACGATAACAAAATATCGTCACACCTCTTGGTAGCCAAAGCCAAAGTTGCACCTTTGAAGACACTCAGTCTGCCACGGCTTGACTGAATGGTGCTCTTCTGTTAGCAAAATAATTTCAATAGTCCAAAACCATCTCAAATTAAACGATCATAAAATGTATCTTTGGTCAGACTCAGAGATATTTTTAGCATGGTTAGAAAAACCACCCCATACCTGGAAGACCTATGTATCTAACCGAATATCTCAAATCTTAGACTTGCAAGTGCAGATAACCCAGCGGATCTTCGGACAAGAGGTTGCAAGCCACTGCACCTCACCAGCACTACGCTCTGGTGGAACGGTTCCACATGACTAACAGAATCACCAGAATTATGGCCAAAGTCTCCTGCTCGGAATATCATACCTCCGAAAAGTCGGTAAATAGAAAATTTTCATGTCACTCCAGAAGAGGATGATATTCTCCACCGATTTTCTTACTCAGCTTACACTGCATGGTGAGCATCGCTTAATGCAACAAATGGTCCGTCAAGAATTTTATGTACTCCGACTAAAGCCACAAATCAAAAGGACGAATTTCATGTATAAACCATGTACCATGTACAAACACAAAATGCGTACGCAGATCATGGCAGCTTTACCACCTGAACGCTGCAACTATGCTCTACCCTTTACCATCACTGGGGTTGATTTTGCTGGACCTTTCCAGATAAAGGCCTCCATGTTAAGGTCTTCTTCATTTAGAAAAGGGTGTGTGGCTGTCTTTATATGTTTTACGACAAAGGCCGTACACCTCGAGCTTTGTTCAGATCTGACTACTGCGGCTTTTTTTGCAGCATTTGCACGCTTTGTTGGACGACGCGGATTTCCTTCAAAAATAATGAGCGACGATGGGAAAACCTTTGTCGGAGCCCAAAGAGCCACAGAGAAAGAATTTATAAACTTCATGAAAGAAGTATCCCTGAAATAGTTAACATATATGCACCCCAAGGGATCGATTTTCAGTTTATACCTCCATGTTCTCCACACATGGGCGGACTTTGGGAATCAGCAGTAAAAAGCTCTAAGTCCCATTTAAAGAAAACGGCTGGTAATTATAAATTCAATTATGAGGAGTTTACTACATTACTCACTCGTAGCGAAGCCGTGGTAAATTCAAGACCCATATCACCCCGCATTGAAAAGGTTCATCGAGGATCTGACGGTCACATAAGAGTAGTCGATGTTCGAACACAAACCGGCATATTAACTAGACCAGTCACCAAACTGTGTTTTCTTCCAAACAGCTAAGAAGAACTTCAACCAAAAACCGCAAAATAACTCGGAAAATTAATAGAAAAATAATAAGCCAATTCTGCTAATTCGAAACTAACCCGCTTTAAAATCCGTAGATATAAATAAACTTAAACAAGCGCGTTGAAGATCAACCTATTATACATATTCATATGTATAGATATGTAGCTACACCAACTACATTATAACATTACAAATAAAATCAATTTAATGCAATCTCTTCCCAAAGAAATGGACGTAGAGGAGACCCAAACCACCTCCAACACCGTAAGGTCCGAAATCGCTACCCCCAAAGCGTCGGCTGCACCCGTTGCCGCTCCTAAGACCAGGGCTATGCGACCACCGCCATCCGCCGAAGCAGTCAGGGAGATAGGAGATGAGCAGCTATTGGAGCCACAGCGACCTCCATGTTGCAGGCTGTGCCATCGCCCACACGCCCTGAAACGATGCACCATCTTCCAAAGTATGAAGCCCGCTCAACGACAACAGGTTGTAAGGGCCCACGGGCATTGCATGACCTGCCTGGCAGATGACCACGCCACCATACAGTGCTGGGCCGACGGTGCCTGTCAATATTGCCACAAGCCGCACCACACTCTGTTCCATCGGCTCCTACACGAGCCAATCGCACCAACTCCCGTACCAAACCACGCAGCGATCCTATCCGGCGACGACGACGCACCCAACCAACCACAACTCGTGCACGGCCATCTCCGCCACGCTCATCGCCAGCAACAATGACGCTCAACAGGGTTGACAGGGCTCCTAGCCGATTAATTCGCCTAGGGGGCCGGGATGTTCACATGAGCTATGAACGTTCTGGAACATCCCACATTGCATCACCTCACATCACATTGCAACACGTCACGTCACAACACCTCATCACACAACAGTTTACAGCACACACCACCACACACACGCATCAAACACAGTACCTAACACCGCTCATTATTACAACGCAACAACCACACGATCATCAACGAGACGATTCGGAATAATCTAATATTCACCACCCAAACTATCGAAAGTGATAAATCCGAACGGGATTGCTCTTTTTATCGTTTCATCCGTGAAGAAAGTCGGTCGCCCCGCAACTATTAATTTTTCTAAAACCGCAACCTCCGCTTTTTCTATTTGTGACTTCCCGCCAAAGTGACGTAGTGACGTGAGTCCCGGATTTCGCCGCAGTGTCAGTGAGTGAAAACCAATACAGAAAAAAGAATAATAAAATTGTTATACTAATAAAAAAATACCTATATTCAGTTGGTGAAATAAACTTAATAAAAATTGAATAATGCGATAGAAAGTGCTTTTTATTTGACATAAGTACTTGTATACTATATCGATTAAGTATACTAGTGTTACACGTTAAACATGGTGAAAATGTAATTTTTGGTCAAATAATCGGTTACAAGATGTTCTTCGAAAGTTGGATTCTGAGCAATTTTTGGTCGTCAGTCAATTTAAAACAAACCGTGCAAATACCTTTCGTAAGCCCAAATGTTCGGTCAAAATGCGATATCGATAAATCGATGTTTTGGAGATGTTCAATTCCATTTCCATGAATTTCAATGATGATTTCGGTTGATTTTTGATGAATTCACGCACAGTCTCGATGGAATTTCCGGCAATCGCGGATTTTAATTTGCCCACATGTTGATCGTCATTTATCGCCATAAACTTGTGTCATGAATTGAAACGCTCCGGTAAAAGTCTTACCAATTTTAAAACAAAATTTGATGTTGGCTCTTTGTTCGAAGCTCATTTTCGCGCCGATAACACAAACATACTGACACTTGAAACCCAATATCTTCATTTCCAATTGATGAAATGTCATCTAGTTCTCTCAGGACAATCGATAAAGATAACAGATTCCAACGCACCAGCCGACATACAGATGGCGCCACCAGGGGGCGCTAGATTCAAAAAGTCCAGTTTACTTTGGAACGCTTCTGTAAAAGGAACACAAATTCGGTGTTGAATTCGTTGAGGGACAGAGACTCCATCGTCGAGTCCTGGCGTTCGCCCCGGTAGATAAACCTCTAGCCACAATCCGCATCAAAGCAAAACTCCTCGACCCGATGGAAAAAAAGGACGATGTGAACAAAGCTGCGTCCCATGAGCGCTTTGAGCGCACTTATGAGAACTGCCCCGCAACGATGTCAAAATCGTGCTTGGTGACTTTAACGCCCGGGTTGGCAAGAAAGGTATATTTAGCACAACGGTCGGTAAATTCAGCCTTTACGAGGAAATATCCCCAAATGGGTTGAGGCTGATAGACTTCGCTGCATCCCGAAATTGGGTTATCTGTAGTAGTAGATTCCAGCATAAGGAAATACATCAAGCTACCTGGCTTTTTCCGGAAGGAAAAGCTACCACCCAAATCGATCACCTTCTAATAGATCGATCACCTTCTAATAGACGTTTCCAGTGTTTTAGACGTGCGTACGCTCCGCGGTCCTAACATCGACTCGGACCACTATCTTGAGACAGTCAAGATATGTACCCGCCTCTGCGCAGCAAAAAACACATGTCAACAAACACAAGGAAAGTTTATACTGCAAACGAAACCATTGATTTTCGGAAAATACCAAGGAACAGCCGGTACCATGATGAGTGCCGTGTCTAGCGGAGATAAAATAAAATAAATCATACATGTACATATATACATATATATATATATATATATGTATATATATAAATAATAATTTACAAACACACTTATCATATACTTACACATAATTACTTAAATATAAACATACATATATGTACATGCACACCTAGACGAAAACCAATAACTTGTAAAAAAATGAGATGTTAAACATGTAATACAAAATAATGCAACAACAAACAATGAAGACACTTGTTTGTCAACAACATGTGCAGCAACAATGCTGTGATAAACTAACATTCATCGGCGATCAGGACAACCGCCAAATCACCTGACAAATCTCTGTAGCTAATGTTGTTGTTGTCATAGCAGTAATGATCAAACCAAAGAGCGACCGTTAAATGGTCCGATTAAGCAAACAACAAATTGTAAGGATAGGGGATATAAAATATTTGTTTACTCACTACTATAAATAGGCTAAGCAGTTAGAAATAATTTAAATTTAAGTTTCGGATGTTAATGAATAAAGTCATATTATTCTGACTCGCAGTTCGTGGAATTATTTTTCTTTAACTGGCGCGAGATGGAATAGATACCGAGAGCTCCTCTTCAGCGCGAGCGGCGTTTTAAGACAAAACAAGAAAAAAGCCGAAATGAGCGAGTATGAAGAGCCTAATAAGCTGCCTCACAAGGGTAATGCTCGAAAATTCTCTGAAAAGATGCGGTGACTAACAGAAGGTTTCAGGCCGGCGGCATACTCTTGTACCCCCGGATGTGATCTAGTGACTAAAGCCCATAGAATACCAAAACTGAGAAGGAGAACCCGAGTCTCCAATCCATGACGATGGATGAATGGTTCCATTCCCTGACCATGAAGAAGTTCGAATAGCAATTACCCGTCTGAAGAATAACAAAGCGGCTGGGCCGATGGATTTCCGGTCGTGTTATTCAAACACGGCGGCAAAGAACTTATAAGGAGCATGCATCAGCCTCTTTTTAGAATATGGTGCGACCTCCAACGATTGGAATAAAGAATGCACAAAAAGGAAGACCCACAATCCAACTATATATAAGTTAGCAACACTAAAGTTAACTGCCATAAGCAGAATAATGCTGGATAACCAATTAACCAATTAACATCCGGCCGCGAATTATAAACTACAGCCAGGCTGACCAACTATAATGCAACCATTGCAAATCAAAATCCGGCATACGCGGAATAACGCGACACAAGTAAATAAGTCAATAGTGCTAGCATAAGTAATTTTTAAGTTATAAATAATGGATACATTGAAATTTGTAATTAGTCTAAATAGAATATTTGAAAATACTCGTAAAGGTCATTTTTGACCAAAAGTATACATTTTGTTAGCCGTTTTAATCTAACCGGCAATAATTTATATCGGGTGATTTTTTAAGAGCTTGATAACTTTTTTTAAAAAAAAAACGCATAAAATTTGCAAAATCTCATCGGTTCTTTATTTGAAACGTTAGATTGGTTCATGACATTTACTTTTTGAAGATAATTTCATTTAAATGTTGACCGCGGCTGCGTCTTAGGTGGTCCATTCGGAAAGTCCAATTTTGGGCAACTTTTTCGAGCATTTCGGCCGGAATAGCCCGAATTTCTTCGGAAATGTTGTCTTCCAAAGCTGGAATAGTTGCTGGCTTATTTCTGTAGACTTTAGACTTGACGTAGCCCCACAAAAAATAGTCTAAAGGCGTTAAATCGCATGATCTTGGTGGCCAACTGCCCATGCATCCCGAAAAATGCACTGTTTGGTGTGGTTTGTACGCTGGTGGACACTACTATAAATAGGCTAAGCAGTTAGAAATAATTTGAATTTAAGTTTCGGATGTTAATGAATAAAGTCATATTATTCTGACTCGCAGTTCGTGGAATTATTTTTCTTTAACTGACGCAGTTGGTTACTGCTATAGCCTAAAAGTGTTGAAAACGAAGGTTTTTAAAATTTATACCGCAGAAACAACGCAGGCAATAAAAAGTTAATTTTATAAAAAAATTTAAACCATTAAACAAATAAAAAGTGTTGAAAACAAAGGCATATTTTTGCTGCAGAAACAACACAGACAGTGAACATTTATTAAAAAAAAATATATATATATAAAACTGTGCGAGTGCAAAAACTTTGAACAAATTAAATTCACATTATAAAGTTTATAAAACTAGTGAATCTACCGAAATACTTTTTACCACGGTGAACCTTAAACAAAGTAAAGGCAAAAAGTTTTTGAGCATTGCGAACTCTGAAAGTAGTGACTTCTTGGTTTTTGTATCAAATAAAAAATTTAAAAAATAAAAACTTTAAAATCTACAAAAACTATTTGAATTTTTTACAACGTCGTACAAAAATAAATAATTTAACAATGGCTGATGAAAATTTGCCAGATAACGCTACCATGGCTCAATGCCTTAGTGCGATCACAAGGCTTTTGGCCCAATCAGCAGCGCAGCAATCAACATCCTTAAGAAATAAAATTGAAAGGGATTTAAAATATTTACCCCCTTTCATTGGTGAATCGAAAATGCTACCTGCATTTATTAACTCAGTTGATCGAGTTATGGTGGATTATGAGTAATAGAAAGAATTAACTTTTCAAATTGTGTTCGACCTGAAAATACAAGGAGATGGCAAAAATTATTTGCAACTGGACAGACCAGCAGACTGGGATACTTGCAAGAAGAAGTTGAAGCAGCACTTCAAATCATCAAAGGACCAGATACAGTTAACTAGGGATATAACGTTACTTAGAGTAAGTTCTATTTTAGATTTAAGCAAAAAGGTGAAAGCCATTATAAATGATATAACTGAATTTTGTGCATTTGATGAAAATGGTGTAACGATGAGGGAGACTTTTTCCGGAGTGTAAATCCAAAGGATTAAACAGTTAGCTTCTGGAACATTTGCATATGCCATTAGAAATATAATTAGTTTAGCCAATGCTGAGGCTACCATTCATGAATTCATAAGAATGGATGAGAGAAATTTAAATACTCTTTTTTTAATAAAGAATAATTCAAAAAACTATTCAAGCATTAATTTGAAAATCAATTTAACAGCGAACCAAGCTATCAACAAAATAATCCAAGTAGTTTTAGGGATCAAAATAGTAACAGTAGACCTTCTAGCCAAAATGTAGTTACTAATAATAATCTTTGTAGGGGTAATAGCGGAAATTTTATCAATCAAGCTTCATTTTCTAATCAATTAAATAGTCAAAGGCCAAATCCTGGCAGTTCCAATAGACGTAATAATAATAGCTATAATAATACACAGCAAACCAGGTAATCAGTTATTCCAATGGAAGTAGATACAGTAAGTCATACTGAAGAAGAAAGAAACGATTCAGAAGATTTTTTTTTTTTAAATTACCCTCGGATTTTACAAAAATATATATAAACATCACCTTATTTAATAAACAATGGATAGCACTAGTAGACGCAGGATCAACTTTAAGCATACTTAAGGAAAGCAGTTTTAATAAATTTGATTTAGAAACTATATTAAATACAATTAATGGCGTGGTCAGTAATCCTAGTTAAAAGGTAATTACACCATGTCCAAATGAGTTTAATGCTCCACAAAATGCTAGAATGAAAAGGATAATGTTGCAGTTTAATAAAACAAGTAATTATTAAACTTTTGAAAAAATTTAGTAAGTTAATATATAGAGAAGGTGATAGTTTAACTAATACAAATTCAATTGTTCATGAAATAAGGACTATTAGTAATCAACAAATTAACTCAAGAGTTTATAGATTACCACCAAAACACGAAGAGGAAGTGATTAAACAAATTAATGATATGGAAACACAAGGGATCATAAGGATGAGCAGAAGCAAGTACAGCTCTCCTATTATTGTTGTACCAAAAAAGAAAGATAAGTCTGGTATTCACAAGTATAGAATTATTGTGGATTATAGGAGGCTAAATCAACTTACTATTGATGATAAGTATCCTTTGCCTAACATCGACAGTATTTTAGATAAATTAGGTAAAGCGCAATACTTCAGCACCTTGGATTAAGCAAAGGGTTACCACCAGGAAAAAAAGGATATTGAGAAAACAGCATTTGTAACACCATCTGGATTGTATGAGTATGTTAGAATCCCATTTGGACTCAAAAACGCCCCTGCGACGTTTCAGAGATTAATTAATGAAGTTCTGAGAGAATATATTAATAAAATCTGTGTGGTATACCTGGATGACATCCTTATATTTTCCACCTGTCTAGAAGAGCATGAAATATCCTTACAGAAATTTTTTCCCAAATTACAAGAGCATAATTTAAAAATCCAACCCGAAAAGTGTAGTTTTCTCCAAAAAGAAACTCCTTTTTTAGGTCATATTTTAACGGCGAATGGAATAAAACCAAATCCAAACAAAATCGAAATAATACAAAACTTACAGATTCCAAAAACTGAAAAGCAATTAAAAGGATTTCTAGGTATAACGGGTTATTACCGTAAATTTATTAAGGATTATTCAAAAATTGCGTATCCAATGATAAAGTATTTGAAAAACGATTATAAAATTAATATTATTGATCCACAATATATAGCAAGTTTTGAGAATCTTAAAGCAATCTTCTCATCCTATTTTAAAATATCCCGAATATGACAAGGAATTTGTTATTACAACTGATTTTAGTGATTATGCGATTGGGGCAGTTTTATCCCAACAAGGACATCCGGTATGTTATATAGCCAGGACCCTTAATAATCATGAACAAAATTATAGTACAACGGATAAGGAGTTCCTTGCAATTATTTATGCTGTTACTTACCTCAGGCCATATATATATGGAAAAAAATTTCGCAATATATCTTAATAATAAATATAAAGGCAAAGAATGTTCCCCTCGTCATCAACGATGGCTTTTAAAGCTACAAGAATTTAATTACGAAATTGAGTATTTAAATGGCAAAGAAAATAAGGTGGCAGACTTTCTAAGTCGTTTAGAAAGTTCTCCAAAAATAAACGAAAATAATTCTAATGAATCGAATTTCGAAATGTCAGAAACTATTCATTCAGCAGCAGAAGAGCTTTTAGAGCATATTATTATAAAAGAGGAAATAGTAAATAAATACAAAATTCAAATAATATTAACATTTAGTCCTTCATTTGAAGTAAAAGTAGTGCATAAAAGAAAAATAATTCAAATAAATCCACTTGAAAATGAAACAATCATTAAAAATATTTTGAAGAGTAATATTAAGTAAGTAGTTGGAGGATGGAGTCATGTACAGAATTTCACGCAAGTGAGGAAAGTTCTCTGATCCGCATTCACTTGGGAGTGGCCAGAAACGATTCTTTTACACATGGCTCAAGCAGCTCACTACTTCCGGTCTTTGACCAAGTATCCTCTGGGTAGCCTAAGAACATCCGTTAGAAGGCGAGCTAATGTTAGAAGGCGAAACATCCCCTACATAAGGTTATGCGCTGGGTTTGGGACCCGCCACGTAAAAAAACACCCCCAATGAAAGGAAGCAACAAGCCTCGGATGAGAGACCGCCCTTTTGATGACGACCATGGCAAACGAAATAAGGACAACGATTTGAGGGCATGCATCTGGAATATCCGGACCCTTAATTGGGAAGGTGCCGCTGCCCAGCAGGTTGATGTCCTCGCGAAAATAAAGGCTGACATCACCGCCGTCCAAGAAATGCGATGGACGGGACAAGGACAGAGACGAGTAGGTCCTTGTGACATTTACTACAGTGGCCATCTAGAGGAGCGCAAGTTTGGTGTTGGATTCGTGGTGGGAGAGAGACTCCGTCGCCGAGTACTATCAATCACTCCGGTGAATGAACGTCCAGCCACAATCCGCATCAAAGCGAGGTTCTTCAACATATCGCTGATTTGCGCCCACACCCCGACGGAAGAGAAGGACGATGTGACCAAAGATGCCTTTTATGAGTGCTTGGAGCGCACTTATGAGAGCTGCCCCCTCCACGATGTCAAAATCGTGCTTGGCGACTTTAACGCCAGGGTGGGCAAAGAAGGTATCTTTGGCACTACGGTCGGTAATGTGGTGATAGACGGAAGACACGTCTCCAGTGTTTTAGATGTGCGTGCGCCCCGAGGTTCTAACATCGACTTGGACCACTATCTCGTTGGAGCCAAGATTCGCACCCGCCTTTGTGCAGCAAAAAACGCACGCCAAGAAACACATGGAAGAATCGACGTCGAGAAGCTGCAATCACAACAGACAGCCGAACGATTTTCTACTCGGCTTGCACTTCTGCCCTGAGAGCACTCGTCAACAACTCGGGATAAGGGAACTGTGGGACGGCATTTCAAATTCCTTACGTACAGCTGCAACCGAAACCATTGGTTTTCGGAAAGTGCAAAAGAACAGCTGGTACGACGAGGAGGGCCGTGTCGCAGCGGAGAGAAAACAGGCTGTCTATCTCGCAACGTTACGATCGACCACAGTACGTGAGGGATGGGATAGATACCGAGAGTTGAGAAGGGAAGCGAGACGCATTTGTAGACAGAAAAAGAAAGAGGCTGAAATGCATGAGTACGAAGAGCTTGATAAGCTGGCCGACAGGCGTAATGCTCGAAAATTCTACGAAAAAATGCGGCGGCTTACAGAAGGTTTCAAGACCGGAGCATACTTTTCTAGAACCCCCAAAGGTGATCTAGTGACCGATGCCTAGAGCATACTTAAATTATGGAGGGAACACTTCTCCAGCCTGCTGAATGGCAGTGAACGCACAACGCCAGGAGAAGGCGAACCCGATTCCCCAATCGATGACGATGGAGCAGACGTTCCATTGCCCGACCATGAAGAAGTTCGAATAGCAACTGCCCGCCTGAAGAACAACAAAGCGGCAGGGGCCAAAGGATTGCCGGCCGAGCTATTCAAACACGGAGGCGAAGAACTGATAAGGAGCATGCATCAGCTTCTTTGTAAAATATGGTCCGACGAAAGCATGCCCAACGATTGGAATTTAAGTATGCTCTGGAGACCGCATAATCTGCGCCAACTACCGTGGCACAAGCCTCCTCAATAACACATATAAGGTTCTATAGAGCGTACTGGGTGAAAGATAAAAGCCTACCATCAACAAACTGATAGAACCTTGTCGGTGTGGCTTTAAGTTTAGAAAATTAATAACTGACCAGAAACTTGCCTTGCGTAAATCTTGGAAAGAACCCGTGAAAAAAGGATCGACACATACCACCTCTTCGTCAATTTTAACCGTTAAACGCCTGGCGGTTCCTCCAGGCACCTGATGGTTCCTCAAGGGTCCCTTAAATTTTTATTTCATAAAATTTAAAAATAAATTTGGAAACTTTTTATCAACATTTACACCAAATTAAATTGTAATAACGATGAAGATTCCAAATTTTCAGCACAAATTAAATTTCAATAGTCACTTTAAAATACAACATTTTTCATGAAATTATTTTTTCGATGCACTCTTACTTAAGTAAAAACGAAACTGACTGCAAACCTCACACACACGGGGCAACTGAGCCAAATGATAACGAATATATTAAAGCAACATGCGTATAAGGGTTAAAGCCGTTCGATACCAAACAAGGTTTCAGACCGGGCGACTCCCTTTCGTGCGACTTCTTCCATCTACTCTTAGAAAAAATTATTCGAGCTGCAGAACTAAATAGAGAAGGTACCATTTTCTTTAAGAGTGTACAACTGCTGGCGTACGCTGATGATGTAGATACCATTGACCTTAACTCCCGCGTCGTTAGTTCTGTTTTCTCCAGTCTGGATAAGGAAGCAAAGCAAATGGGTCTGGTAGTGAACGAGGACAAGACGTCCTTAAACAAACAGTTCCGCGCTTGCGACTAATTTTCAACAGACAGACTCGAAATCCAACAATGGATAGCTTTTGCAAACAGGTGCTACTGCGGACTGAGTAGGCAATAGAGAAGTAAAGTCCTCTCTCGACGAAAAAAAAACCAAACTCTATAAATCACTCATTATTCCCGTCCTGCTATATGGTGCATAGGCTTGGACGATGACAACCACTGATGAGTCAGGAGTTTTCGAGAGAAAAGTTCTGCGAAAGATTTATGGTCCTTTGCGCGTTGGCAATTGCGAATATGGTATTCCATGGAACGATGAGCTGTATAAGATATATGACGACATTGAATTCAGCGAATTAAAAGACAGCGGCAACGCTGACTAGGTAATGTCGTCTGAATGGACGAAAACACTTCATATCTAAAAGTATTCGCCGCAGTACCCGCCGGGTGAAGCAGAGGAAGAGGAAGACCTCCTCTCAGTTGGAAAGACCAGGTGGAGAAGGACGTGACTTCGCTTGGAATCTCCAATTGGCCCCAAGTTGCAAAAAGAAGAAACGACTGGCGTGCTCTTGTTAACTCGGCTATAATCGCGTAGCGTAGTCTACGGCAATAAAGAAGAAGAAGAACAAATATAAAACGTTTGGTTCTATTGAAAATAGCCCACATTCTAGACGTCACGGAAACAATTATTATCCTTCCAAAAATAAAAGAAAATGCTTAAAAGAGTGCTCTAAAAATAAATTGACATTAAAAACGAAATGGGAAAGTAATGCTCAAACGATTCGACACGTATTGTATTCTGCAGGTTACCGCGGCAGAAATATTAGGAAAAAACCCTTTGTTAGCAAAGGAAATCGACCTAAAAGGTGTTTAAAAAGGTCCTTATAGTAGAGTGAAACCAAATATCGGCTACAACCACACACAACTTTGTAAAATCTATGCCATCATCTCTTAAAGCTGTTATTAAGTCCAAAGGTTACCCAACCTAATACTAACTTATTTCTTTTTATCAATTCAGCGTTTTTTATAAACCTATAATTTTTCTGTATACCTACTGTTGAGATACGATTTTTTACATAATTTTGCATTAACTTCAAAGGCATTAATTTATTCTTGATTTGTACTCAGGAAAGTGAGAGAATAAAATTAAATCTAAAATTGTGTTATACGAGTATCAGAAATAGGCGTGGTTTTCGATTTCGTTCATTTTCACACTGTGCCATTGGAATGAAATAAGTGGAACGCTGCGGTTGGCCGGATAGCGAGAAGGGGGGGGCGGTGCCAAGATCGTCGTCTAAGTGGCACCATTCTTGTCTGTATATTTTACTACCTACGACAACTTTTTTGTTGGTATATTTTGGTAGCTGTGCTAGCTGTGATAGCTGCCCCTTCTTATACTATGTTCGGACCGACAACGAAAATATGTTTTCGTGGGAAAAAGTGGTTTTCGTCCATGTAAAATCTGTCAAAGGAAAACACAGTTTTCGCTAAAAACTACTTGAAAACTTACATTCCACTCATTATAATCGGCGCCTGCTCTAGTTTAATCGATGTTTTTAGAAGACATATTTTGCCGGCAAGTGACAATTTAGACTTGATATTTGTTTACATTCCATATACAAATACAGCTGTCACTTGATATTCTCATATTAGGGGGATTCTCTTGCTCTTGCAAAAACGTGCACGGTGCAGAAATTGCATTTTCCTCTTGGTGCAACGGCACAACAACAAGCACACGCAGAAAATTATTTGTAATGGCTGTAAAATATGTCAGACCAAAACCCATGTTTATTTTTGTGGCGTCATATGTCACTAGATTCTGCAATCGGTGCTCTCTCGAATAAATTTCGGTTTTTTGGTTTAAATATGATATACAAAGATAAGATAGTGTTAGTGCAACATGACTTGCTAAGAAGCTTTGAACTAATTGAAATAACTTTTTTTGATGTTATTCGTTCTAGTTCATTTACATTATTTAAATGTTGTTTTAGCCATTGCCCACTTCTCTTCCTCCACTCCACTTCCTTTGGTTTCTATATATAAGCCGTGTTCAAATTCACGTATCTAAATGTGGTTGATAACGATAATCACTAATATAGCAAACTGTGAAAATAGCAGCGTGACGATCGACGGTCGAAAGAAAGTGACGTAAAGTTTCAAAATGCAGACGAAGAAGAACTGCTGTGTAGAGGTGACGATCCTTTTTGTTGGGTGGTACTCATTGTGGTGTGGATTTGGGGTGCTCCCGCGTGAGGGTTGTATTGGTGTAGGTTCTGTGTGGTGTATTGAAGTGTGGCAGTGATGTGACTTCGTGGACAGCTGCATGGATGTGGTGGCTTTTTAAGGAGAGGCTTAACTCATTTAGCCATCCCGGCCCCCTTAGGCGAATGTTCAGCTCAGCAGTCGCTAGAGTTTTTGTAGCATTGCCACCACGTTGCTAAACCTAGTGGTGTGGCGATGTTATGGCCCTTTTGGACGTTGCCTAGTCGGTGCAACGCGTTGCGGACGCCATTTATGGGACTCAGGCTGGGCTGCAGTGGTTCGACGTCATACTGCCCGGTTTGATCGCTTTGGTCTACTTGCGCTTGAGGCAGCTGGCCGACTTACATCGCGTCGTGGGGTACGGTGCAGCATTGTGTGATGTAGTCTGACACACGTGTGGCACAAATCACCTGAGTCACAATCCTGACGATGTTTCCGGTGACATAGAGGGCATCGAATGCGACGTAGTTCGGCTTGTGGGGATGACGATGTTGGGTCTGCTCGCGAGCCACTACCCGAAGCGGTGGTCGATGCAGTGGCGTTGATGGTCGGGGCATAGGAATAGGCCCACTACGTGACACGTTGGGGAGCTGACCTCACAGTTGGTGTTGGTAGGGTAGGCATGTCCGCGTCCATCTTGAAATAGTATTTTGAATGTACATTGTAGCATATAAATAGAATGGGCGATTGTGCTACGTTATGTGGTATGATCGGGTGTCGTTTGACCGACCATTTCTGTAGTTTTATTGTTATTCTTAACGGTTTGTTGCGGATTTATTGGTTTATTTGAATTGGTTTTCATTTGTGTTTCGGTATTATGGTCGGATTGTTTAGTATCGCTTTTTCGCTATTATCCGCCGTTGGTAGAAAGCATAATTTAACAAGTGCTCTGGTTAGAATTCCGCTTTGAGAACGGAGATCAACTTCCCGGGTGTGACCGTCTGAGCCACAATGGAACTTTTCTTTGCGGCCAACCGGCCACTCGGTAGGTGGGAGACAATCATCGTTAATAAGTACACAATCTCCAGGCTTAGGCGCCTTTTCTTATGTTTTCCATCGATACCTCTTGTGGAGGTCCTTTAGTCTTCTTACCATCTGCGGCTGAAATTATGATGGAGAATTTCAATTCTCTACCGTCAATTTAATAAGGATAGCGACAGCACGCCTGGCTCAGGTGTGGCCAGAATGGGTGCTCCTTTGAGAAAGTGCCCTTTTGTTAGGACTGTGAGATCTGAGGGATCTTGCGAGAGTGTTGTTAGTGGCCGCGAATTGAGAACGGCTTCAGTGCGAACTAATAATGTTGTAAGTTCTTTGTAATTAAATTTGTAGTTTCCAGCTACCTTTTTTAAGTGGGACTTGAAGCTTTTTACAACTGATTCCCATAAACCACCCATATGAGGAGCTCTTGGGGGGATAATATGCCAATTAATGCATTGAGGAGCGTACTGTTATACAATCTCAGGAGAGACTTGTTTAATAAAGTCCACCAACTATTTTCTGTGGATCTTTAAGGCCCGATAAAGTTTTTTCCATTGTCGAGCAAATGCCTCTTTTTTCAGAATAGTGCATAGTTCGAATTGCACTGCTTTTGTCATGAAACAGACAAAGACTGCCACGTAGTCTTTTACTAGTGTAGGAGACCTTAGCAAAGACGTCTTTATCTGAAAAAGCCCACCTGTAATAGTGAAAGGCATAGCAAAGTTGCAGAGTTCCGGTGGAAGTGCTACCATAATCTACGTCCTCATCTTCTGTTTATGTATAGTGCAAATCTAGCAAATGGAAAAACACTTTTTTATTTGAGGCTTAAGTCGGGGAATATAGAACTCTTGCTGCATTAGGCGATGTTCAGCGTGCTGCATTAGTATACATATATACTGGAAGAGTAATATGGTAAGTCAAGACTTCTCTGTTATTAATCGAGGATGGCGTTCGTTACATGTCAAGCTTGAGTTGGCAAGCCGACCATTAGCACCAAGCAAACCTTTCGTATCCAGAAATGGATTTAGTGCTAAGAGTGGGCTCTTTTTGTCAATCGGCTTCGATTCTCTTAGAAGTGACATCTCGCAGCTGAAGTGGCGTGATTGAGTATAGGTGATAATAGCGACCTCTGCATTTTCTAGGTCTAGGTGTGTCCATGTATCGCCTTGCGTGTACAGCATGGATTCTTCCTCCACTTTAACTTTGAGCCGCTTTATGAAATTGAACATAAAAGCGATTTCCCTGAGTGCTCTGAAAATCAAGGATACGTATCAGTATCATCCAATCTCGTGTAAAAAGAGTCGATTTTTCGACTTTCTGTGGCAAAACCAAAGAGTGGTGCTGGCACGGTGAAGAAGCTTGCACTATCTTGTACCTAGATCGGCAGGGTTGTCAGCACTGGCTACATGTCGCCAAGGATTTGAGACGTTCTTTTGGAAATATAGACTTCTGGTTTTTAGCGGAGCCACCTTTGCCTTGGCTACTAGTAGGTGACAGGTGATCGCTGTGTCGGATTGTGTGAGCATATAGATGGTGGCACAATATGCCTTTTCAAAGGCGTCACAGAAGCCATGTAGTTCGACTTTGTGCTCTGGGGCATAATTTATTCATCGTGGAATTTGTATCTGAGAAATATTATTTATATTATTTGCGAGCTGGGACCATTTTTCCAGGCGAAGAGGTTTCACTTGTTCGTCCCAGTCGGTTCCGTCTTGCCATAATTCTTGTATTAAAATTTTCGCTTGTATCATATTGTCGAAAGCCATCCTGCGGGGTCGAAAAATTTTGCCACCGAGGATAAAATCTGTCTTTTTGATATTTTATCCTCGGTGGCAAAATTTTTCGACCCCGCAGGATGGCTTTCGACAATATGATACAAGCGAAAATTTTAATACAAGAATTATGGCAAGATGGAACCGACTGGGACGAACAAGTGAAACCAATCAATCATATATGAGAACTGGTCCGATATCGCATTCCATTGAATGCCCAACAAATTTTCGTTTCGTTATTTGGGTGATTAGCAGTTATTTTTTTCAGGGGAAACCCTGCGGTGTTGAGGGCACTTATTACTTGTTATAAAGATTCGTATCCGTGTGAAAAACTGTAGCTTCCAGACAGAATATCGTCTATATGCGATTGTGTTTTCAACACTTGTGTTGCCAGAGGAAATTCTGACTTTGTGTCTTCTGCCAGTTCGTGGAGTGTACGAATGAGGCACAGAATGAATTTACGCCAAAGATAATATTTTTTAATTTAAGACACGTAGTGGACTATTGGGAGATTTTCGAAAAATTATTCGCTGAAGTATTTGTCGATACATTTTTTCGACATCCCCATTGAAAACGTATTTGTATATCGGCCAATTTAATATGAGAGGCATTAAATCTGGATGAAGCGTGAGTCCCGTAAATAAAATGTCATTTAGGGAATTCCCCGAACTTGTGGATTTTGATGCATTAAAGACCACTCTTACCTTTGTGGTTTTTTTGTCTGGCTTTATTACTGGATGATGTGGCAGGTAAAATTAATAGTATTTACTTTTTATAATTTTTTCGCTAGGGCTGGGTCCTCCATGGGCCTAAATGGAGGTATTCTTCTAAGACGCTATCGTATTCTGGTTTAGCTCGCCTTTTTTAAGTAGTTTTTTTTTTCATATTTAAAAACTGTTGGATAGCAGAGGTACGGGAATGACCTAAGGCGAGTGCGTGTGGGAATTCTGGCTTTAGTGGTAGTCGTATCTAATCGAGTAGTTGGAGATTTCCTCAACTTAGGTTGTCATAGTGGTAACTAGTTCGGCAACTAGTCCACTTGGTATCCAACCGAAAATGGGGTTTAGTGCCAGAATTGTTCTCTAACACCTTCGAGTAATATTTGTGGTATGATCTCTGCTGCCTAATATAATGTCTATTTGATTGAGAGTGTTGCAGTTGGGGTCTGCTAACTTAAGATGTGAAACCGTTTGCCAATACTTGCTATTTATATCATAGCTTGGAAGCATATTTGTTAGTTGCGGTAAGACAATAGCTTCTGCTTGAATGCGTTTATCGTCTTGGGGTAAATAAGAGTAATGGGGCAGATTTTATTTGAGTTTCCTACTACTCTTCCGTCCATCGTAATTTCAAAATTGGCTAGGTTTGTTGGCAGTTGTAGCCTACTTTGTGCGTTGGACGCTATAAATGATCGTTGAGATCCTTGATCTATTAAGACTCAAAGTTTGAACAGTTCTCCTCGGTGCTCGATGAAGACCAATGCTGTGGGTAATAATACACTGCTTTTTCATTGGTTTTCGCTGTGTAGCGCATGAGTTTATAATGCCTTTAAGCAGCATGGTGCCTCTTGGCAATTTTCGGGATTTTGTAAGTCCGGCAATCCCACAGCTCTTTTAACATTTGCGTTATTTTCAGCGGAGTTGGAAAAATTTGTAATATGAAGCCTTGAGTAATGTCGTTTATAGCAATAATTAAAACTGTTTCATTCGTTAATATATAATTTTTTAAATTTCTCGCAAGATTTCAGCTTATGCCCTCTTTACACAGTTCGCATGACGTACTTGTATGTTTGTTTTGTTCGGATGTAAACGATTGTTGTTGCGTCAAGCGACATATTTATATCTAAAACAATAATAATAAAATGAGTTGTAAAATATTGAATTATTAAAAATTAAATTAAGAAAATCTATTATATAAACTATTTACCCTAATAATACATTTGTAATACTAAAATATTACTCACCTTACTTACCTCAACTTAATCTTTTACAATGTTTAACGTAAGTTGAAAATTATTATACTTACCTCTTTTTTAATAGGTACATATTAAAATTACCATTAGTTTAAGCCGTTAGTTTTAAGATTTAGGCTAAGCAACTAGATGAAGTGAAATAAAGAATCTCTTGTAATTGAACCGTGGAATCGATCGAATGCGTTTTCATTTTTATCGCAATTCTTTCGTAACAGGCCATTAGGCTTCTTGATTTTATTCGCACATTCCCAAGTTATATTTTCGCTTCTCAAAAACGATTGAGAATTTTCATGGCGCCCGAGCAGGGACTAAGTGCGTGAGCTAAGAATATATATTATTGGACTTTCGTGTTAGTTTTAATTAACTATTATCGTTTCTAATTGCCTGTCAATCGTTTCGGTTTTCGGTCTTCGGTAAAGTGAAGTGGGAACAATCATCTAAAACAAAGAAATTAAAAAAAAAAAAACAAGAAAAAACGTTAACTTCGGTTGCACCGAAGCTAAATACCCTTCACAGGTGCGTTTCTGTTAGTAAATATGTGTTCAGTTTGTATTAGAGATGTAGAGATTACATTGTTGCCGTAAAAAATAATCTATACCAAATTTCGTGAATATATCTTGTCAAATGTGAAAGTTGTCCACACAAAAACTTGATTCCGATCGTTCAGTTTGTATGGCAGCTATGCACTATAGTCAATCGATCTAAACAATTTCTTCGGAGATTACATTGTTGCCTTAGAAAATAATACGTACCAAATTTCGTGAATATATCTTGCCAAATCTGAAAGTTTTTAATACAAGCATTTGAGTGCGATCATTCAGTTTGTATGGCAGCTATATGTTATAGTGGTCCGATATCGGCCGCTTCTTGAAGAGAAAATGACGTTTGCAAAATTTCAAAACGATATCTTAAAAACTGAGGGGCTAGTTCGTATATACAGACAGACAGACGGACGGACAGATAGACGGACATGGCTAAATCGGCTCAGCTCGACATACTGACCATTTATAGATATATGTGACCTGGTCTACGAAAAGGGGGCTTAAGTGTCAAAAAATAACGATAACGAGAAACTGACGAAACGAGTTGTTTATTTTTAACTAACTAACTAGTTTTCGCACGTTAGCTTCCTTTTCGTAGACCAGGTCACATATATACTTTATAGGGTCTCCGATGATTCCTGTTCAGGGTATAATAATAAAAAAAATAGTCTACTAAAAATACATGTAGATATATGTACATACCGATATATGTACATAATTCATATATATAGTAGAAGTGACCAAGTTGTGCAGTGATGGTGATACCTAAATAAAGGAAAAATAATCATAAAACATAAAACACAAAACTAAAGTGAGAATAAAAAGAAAAAGTGGCGTGAAACCTATTTAATGCTTACATATACGTACATACGTGAATACTTTGGAAAATACAGTGGCCAAATATAAGCCCAAATATATGTATATGTGAAAAAGAATAACTTAAACATATATATAAAAACCAAATATAAAGCAATATACTTTATATACATATATATATGCATATATACGCATGTACAGTGAAGTGGAGTGCTAATACTTACCCATATATTTACCTAAGCTTATGATAGCAAAAGAAAAAGGGAAGTATCGTGGATGCAGAGAGTGCTAATACATAATACGTAAAACACAAAAAAAGGAAATATACAGTAGTGCAAAAAATAAAAGAACGAAAGACAAAGTGACAAAATTTCTAAATTGTGCTGGGCTGGCGGACATATATGTATAAGACATATGTATATATATGTACGTTAGTGTATAACTAGCGGGGTCGTTCAAAAAAAAAATTTGTTTAAACAATTTGAAAAAAGCCATAGGAAAATCGCTTAAAAACCTGTTTAAAGTGACGTACGAAGAAATTAAAAAACAGTTGGAAAAAGCCGTTGGAGAACTGTTCAAAAACTAGTAAAAGCAATCAACCCGCTGCTGCCACAACGTCGCTGCTGGCGTCAAACCACTGCTGCCATCAAGGCCCTGCTTCCCGCTGCCGTCGTGGAAATGAGCTGCCGCTGCATTCTGTGCAAAAGGGACATAAGCGCCGGCAAAACGCCGACGCACCAGGTAACGAGTGGTATTTACTGAAAGCAGTGCAAAACAAAAAAAAAAGCAAACAACAAAACAAGTGCACTTTCAGTTTTTGGATCTCCCTTTTCACTTTATACATATTACATTTTATTAATATTGTACATATATACATACATACATATACTTATTATTACATATGTATATTGTGACTTACATATACGAAATCAAAGTGAATTTGAGATTTTGCGGTAGCCCTTTATTTTGAAATAAAGGTGAAAAAATTATTAATTGCAAAATTTAATTATTACATTTTTCGCAATTTTTTCGATCCGCGTTTGTAGTTATCGGTCGTTTTTTAGCAATTTTTGTCGATTTTCGTTCGGACATTTTCCGATTAAATTACTTTATTGTGCTATTGCTCATTTTGCGCATTTTTCGATTTTGCTTTTCGTATACTTGGGAATCAATATTATTTTTTCTCGTTTTCGTAACCGATCCCAAATATGTTTGTTGCCAACCTTTATTGCTATTGTTCATTTCTCATACCTTATTGGTTTGGCTTTCGTATATTTGGGAATCGATATACAGGGTGGGCCAAAAGAACCCAAGGGGTGTAAAAGTTTAATAACTTTTTCGTTTATTAATTTTTTTTTATTTTTTCTTTCAGATTATATAATATACAAAAGGGATATTTTTTTACACTAAGTATGAAAAATGATGTCTCTTAAATGACCGCCGTTTTCAGCTTCGCACTGATGGGCTCTTTTTAGAGCATTTTCCATAACATCTTTCAAAACTTGTGGCTGTAGCGTTCGAATTTCTGCACCAATGTTTGCCTTGCGTTTTCTGGTCTTATCTCTGGCTTGTTCACATACACTCGCTCCTTCAAATAACCCAAAAGAAAATAGTCGGGTGCTGTCAAATCAGGCGATCGCGCTGGCCAAATAATTTCCGAATTTCTGGAAATTATTCGCCCTCCAAAAATTTGACTTAAAAGTGCCATTGTGTCTCGGGCAGTATGGGCAGTAGCTCCGTCCTGCTGTAACCACATACCGGGTCTGTTTTCAAGAGCACGACGTAAAAAATTTTCTATCATAAACCGATGCCGCTCTCCTTTTACGGTTACAGCACTTCCATCTTCATTCTCGAAGAAGTAAGGCCCAATGACATTTTCATATGTGATCCCACACCATACTGTACACCTGATGGGGTACAATTGGCGTTGATGAATGGCTCTTGGATTTTGAGAACCCCAAAACCTACAGTTCTGCTTATTAACAAAGCCATTCAAATGAAAATGAGCCTGATCACTCATAATCAAATTTTTAATGAAGTTGATTTCATTTCTGGCCAACTCTTGCCGATGATCTGCGGGTTTTATTTCTTGCACCATTTGAACCTTATATGGGTATAACTTTAAATCTTTTTTTTAAATGCGCCGTAGTGACGTACGAGACACCCCTAGCTGAGCAGAACGCCTTCTGGCAGATGTTTCTGGTGCTCCGTTAACACTTTGCTGTACTCGTTCAATATTTTCCGCAGTGCGACTTAATTGTGGTCTACCGGTTCGAAGCAAATCTGTTACGCTGCCATGTTGGTGATGACGATCAACTAAGCAACGAATCATTGCTTCAGAGGGCGAAATTCTGACGTTAAAATGTCGACGATATGCTTTTTGCGTTAAAATAATTGATCTCTGGTTTAAATAATAAAATTCTATTGTTCTAGTTCTCTGTTCAGTTGTGTACCTCTCCATTATAAATTCTCCAAGTGTTGTCTATATAATCTGTAAGAAAAAAAAAAAAATAATAATAATAAACGAAAAAGTTATTATACTTTTACACCCCTGGTTTCTTTTGGCCCATCCTGTATTATTATATTTTCGTTTTCGTTGTCGATTCTTAAGATATCTGTTGCCAACCTTTATAGTCATTTTTTTCGGAAATCCAATTTAAACAAGCAACAAGTAAGGAAAGGCTAAGTTCGGGTGTCACCGAACATTTTATACTCTCGCATGATAAAGTGATAATCGAGATTTCATTATCCGTCATTTACATATTTTTCGAATACCGTATTTGTGCAAAGTTTCATTCCGCTATCATCATTAGTTCCTAATGTATATATTATACAGAGAAGGCATCAGATGAAATTCAAGATAGCGTTATATTGGAAGAAGGCGTGGTTGTGAACCGATTTCACCCATATTTCGTACATGTCATCAGGGTGTTAAGAAAATATTATATACCGAATTTCTTTGAAATCGGTGAAGTAGTTCCTGATATATGGTTTTTGGTCCATAAGTGGGCGACGCAACGCCCATTTTAAATTTAAAAAAAAGCCTGGGTGCAGCTTCCTTCTGCCATTTCTTCCGTAAAATTTAGTGTTTCTGACGGTTTTTGTTAGTCGGTTAACGCACTTTTAGTGATTTTCAACATAATCTTTGCATGGGAGGTGGGTGTGGTTATTATCCGATTTCCTCCATTTTTAAACCGTATATCGGAATGCCTAAAGGAAACGACTCTGTAAAGTTTGATTAACATAACTATAGTAGTTTCCACGATATGTACAAAAAACTTAGTTGGGGGCGGGGCCACGCCCACTTTTCCAAAAAAAATTGCTTCCAAATATGCCCCTCTCTAATGCGATCCCTTTTGCCAAATTTCACTTTAATATCTTTATTTATGGCTTAGTTATGACACTTTATAGGTTTTCGTTTTTCGCCATTTTGTGGACGTGGCAGTGGGCCGATTTTGCCCATCTTCAAACTTAACCTTCTTATGGAGCCAAGGAATACGTGTACCAAGTTTCATCATGATATCTCAATTTTTACTCAAGTTACAGCTTGCACGGACAGACGGACGGACAGACGGACGGACGGAGAGACAGACATCCGGATTTCAACTCTACTCGTCACCCTGATCACTTTGGTATATATAACCCTATATCTGACTCCTTTAGTTTTAGGATTTACAAACAACCGATATGTGAACAAAACTATAATTGGTTTGTGGGCCGATGGAATCATCGGTCATATTTCTTTAAAATGACGCCGGTGCGAAGGCAATAACCGTCAATGACGACCGTGTGCGCCATGATGATAACCGACTATTTCATGTTTGAAATTGAAGCTCTTGATTTCGGCAACATTTGGTTTCAACCAGACTGCGTCACTTCCCATCAATCAATTCACGTTTTGGGCCGGTCGATTGGCCACCAAGATAGACTTTTACCTATGAGAATATGTAAAGGTCTAAATGTACGCGGACAATTCCGCTTCGATTCAGATCTTGGATGAAAACATCGCTCGTGTCTTTGAAAATGGTCTTCAAAAATAAATGACAAAAAATGTTTTTTCGAATGATAATAAACATTCCCCATTCGATTTTTGAAAATTCGTTGACGAAAATATTTTTGTCGTTGCAATTAGAAAGCAAAGCTGATCAACGTTATAAAATCACGAATCGATCTTACTTAGGCACCTGTTTGACCGGTTTTATGATTATAAATCACAGTAATTGCTTCATTAACACTCTTTAAATTCTTTGCTAATAGAGTTGATCAAATCATTATTTAGCTCAGTAACTGATAATTTGAGTCTAAGTCTTCACTTCGAGTCATTTGGACTCATTATTTATGTAAGAATGACTAATCAAAAATTAATGTTTAATGATATTTTCGTGTCTGAATTGCAGGATGTTGATATGGACGGCCTTTGGTTTCAAGAAGACCACGGTACATGCCATACAGTCAATTAAATTATTGAGAGAAGCTTTTGGTGTGCACATTACAAGTATCTCGTGTCGTGGACCTGTGGAGATATGTGACGTCGTGGAGATTCATCAGCGTTAGATGCTGATATACGGACCCGATTGCTGCAAAACCCAGTGGTCGAAAATTAGGCCTGTCGACTAAAATTTGAGACAACCGCGGAAAACATTCTCCCAAAAACTTTTTTAAAACCTAATGGCGACCATTAATCTAGCCTTATACTATAAAGAAATCGTTTTAAAAAATCGTTTCTTGAAAATCACATTTCTTAAAACACACTCTTATAAGAAAAATCTATAATAACTTCAAGTAAAAAATAATAATAATAAAATTTATACAAATTTACGAAATTCTTGTGTGGCTCTCATTGGTATCTTGAAGACTCAACAGCATCAAATGATGACAGCTGCGTAACGAAATAAAAAGTAACGGAATATGCAACATGAAACCAATTCTGTCCTCGACCATGCTTAAGCATTTGTGAGGTAAATCACAACATCACAACAAAAACAAAATACGTAAAAGAAACAATGTTTGGCTTTAACTATATATGTATGTATATGACATAAGTATGTTGGTTTATATATTGTTACCTTTGTTTATAGGTTTATATACAGACATACAGGTATACTTTCGTACGGAGTAGGTTGTTCACCTGACTCAATCGTTAGTACACGACAAAACAAAAACTAGCAATAAAGCGCAAAGTACGACAGCTGTTGTGAAAAATTAACGGTATTAACATTGCAAAGTAATGCTTGAAAATGAAGTGGAAAACAAAAATGAGATAAGACAAGACAGACAAACAAAACAAAAAATGTCTGAAAGTGTGCAGAGCCAGCAATCAAAACGTCCGCGTTTCAAGAGGTTTAAAGGTTATCGCGGCTTGGAAAGCACACACATACACATCAACAGTTTATACTTAGATTACCACAAAAGTAGTAAATAAAAATGAATATAAAAAATTTATGTATGTTCTATATATACATATGTTCAAGCTTAGCTTGACGAAGTGAAGAAAAGAGAAATTGTTTCAAGAATGATATATATTACCAGATGTTTTATGGAATTTTTTTGACAAAACTGTGTCTTAGGGATTTCAATGAAATTATTTATTCCCGTGAAAGTACATTCGTGCATATTCCATGAGTCACTATTACATCCCGAAAAAAAATACGATTCGGTACTGTTTATGGGCCGGCAGCGTCATTGGGCCGTACTTCTTCCAAATGAGCAAGACCGACACGTTACTGTAGATAGGAATCGCTACCGCTCAATGAGAACCCAATATTTTTGACCCAAATTGGATGACATGGACTTGGACAATATGTGGTTCCAATAGGACGGCGCCACAAGCCACACAGTCAATGTCACAATCGATTTATTGAAAGTTTGCGATTTGACGCCGATACACTATTTCCTGTGGGGCTACGTCAAGCATATGGTCTATGCCAATAAGCTAGCGACGATTGATGAACTTCGTACGAATATCGAACGTGAAATTGCAGCAATATCGGCCGAGTAATGCTTGAAAACCGTCGAAAAAATTTGGGCTCAGCGTCTGATATATATCGATATGATATCGATATCTTAAAAACCTAGAGACTATGACAGACGGACATATGTAGATAAATAGACTCAGTTAGTCATGCTGATAATTTACGTGTACGATGCGAAAGGTTTGTCTGGCAATTTTTACCATGGAAAATGAATTGAACAACGGACCAGGGAATCTGAAAATATTGCAGAAGTGTTTTAGGGATTCTATTTTAACACAAAAACAAGTATTTGAGTAGCATAATGCATTTAGTGTAGATCGTGAAGTCTTCGGAAGCTTGCTTCATGCGCGTCGGCCATCCTCATTGGTTATATTGCCCTGGCATCAGGTAGATGCAAAAGAGATTGCTGAGGGCCCTACATTTATCAAAGGCAAAATTACTGGTGACAAGACGTTGGTTTATAAATAAAACGCCGAAATCGTAAAAACCCATTCAAAGTCAGTTAAAAATCAAAGTAATGTACATTCGTTCTACAGAATCAAACGATTAATAAGGATAGGCCGTTTTAAAGCGTTTACGTGAAGCCGTCCGTCGTAAACCAGCAGTCTCTTGGGCAGTTAATGCGCCATCACATTCCAGCAAGATTGTGATAGACTTTACCAATCGCGAAACGAGAGTCATCGCTCACTGACCGTATTCGTCAGATTTTGGTTTTCGAAACGGAAAAATTCACTTCGGAAAACTCGCCATGAGTCCATTGAAGTCGTTAAAAGTTATTGGCTGTATGCACTTAAAACCATCCCAGCCAAGCTTAGAATAATTGTATGGAAAATTGGAAAAAGCGATGGCATGTGTGTTCTGGCCCAAGGCTCTAGGATGTTAGTTTGAAGGCGATAATGAAGATTTGTATTAAAATACGTAAAAGTATCGATTTAAGATCCAAGGTATATTAAGTTTGCCCCGATAATTCATGAGCTGAGTTCATTTTGCCACGTCCGTGTGTCGGTTCGTTTGTATATACATTATATATTTGACGGACTAGTCAAATTTTTGAGATGTCGACCTTAAATTCTGTACACGTCCTTTCCTAAAGGTTCCCACAGAGTGGTTCTTTTAGTAACTATGTGTTCAGTTTATATGGAAGCTATGTATATGCTATAGTAATTCGATCTGAACAGTTTTTTCGGAGATTACATTGTTGCTCTAGAAAATAACCTGTGCCAACTTTTGTGAGGATATCTTGTCAAATGCAAAAGTTTTCCCTAGAAGAACTTGATTCCGATCGTTCAGTTTGTATGGCAGCTATATATTATAGTGGTCCGATATCGAAAGTTCCGACAAATGAGCAGCTCTTGAAGAGAAAATGACGTTTCCAAAGTTTCAAAACGACATCTTAAAAACTGAGGGACTAGTTCGTATATATACAGAGAGACAGACAGACAACAGCTCAACATACTGATCATTTATATATACGTATACTTTATAGGGTCTCCGACGCTCCCTTCTGGGTGTTACAAACTTCGTGACAAACTTAATATACCCTGTTCAGGGTATAATAACGAGATATCTTCAAGAAATTTGGCGTGGCCTATGGTCGGAAGCAACGGTTCAATCTCCGAAGCAATTAATCAGATCGGGCCACTATAGCATATACCTGTCATATCAAATTAAGTTCATGTGAGGAAAACTTGAACCTGTGAAGGGGATTATGCTTCGCTGCACCTGAAGTTAAAGTGTTTTTTATACTCTCGCAACAATGTTGCTAAGGAGAGTATTATAGTTTTGTTCACATAACGGTTGTTTGTAAGTCCTAAAACTAAAAGAGTCAGGTATAGGGTTATATATACCAAAGTGATCAGGGTAGAGTCGAAATCCGGATGTCTGCCGTCCGTCCGTCCGTCCGTCCGTTCAAGCTGTAACTCTGAGTAAAAATTGAGATATCATGATGAAACTTGGTACACGTATTCCTTGGCTCCATAAGAAGGTTAAGTTCGAAGATGGGCAAAATCGGCCCACTGCCACGCCCACAAAATGGCGGAAACCGAAAACCTATAAAGTGTCATAACTAAGCCATAAATAAAGATATTAAAGTGAAATTTTGCACAAAGGATCGCATTAGGGAGGGACATATTTGGACGTAATATTTTTGGAAAAAGTGGGCGTGGTCCTAGCCTCCTACTACAAGTTTTTTGTACATATCTCAAAAATGGAAGAAATCGGATAATAACCACGCCCACCTCCCATACAAAGGTTATGTTTAAAATCACTAAAAGTGCGTTAACCGACTAACAAAAAACGTCAGAAACACTAAATTTTACGGAAGAAGTGGCAGAAGGGAGCTGCGCCCAGCCTTTTTTTTTAAATTGAAAATGGGCGTGGCGCCGCCCACTTATGGACCAAAAACCATATCTCAGGAACTACTAGACCGATTTCAATGAAATTCGGTATTTAATATTTTCTTAACACCCTGATGACATGTACGAAATATGGGTGAAATCGGTTCACAAGCACGCCTTCTTCCAATATAACGCTATTTTGAATTCCATCTGATGCCTTTTCTGTATAATACGAGTATATATGTACATTAGGAACCAATGATGATAGCGGAATAAAACTTTACAAAAATACGGTATTTGAAAAATATGTAAATGATGTATAATGAAATCTCGATTATCACTTTATCATGCGAGAGTATAAAATGTTCGGTGACACCCGAACTTAGCTCTTCCTTACTTGTTTGTTATTATTTTGCTAAAATTTTGTATAACAGATTATAAAAAAATAAACAATTAAGTAAAATATTGACTTTATTGTTGAAGTTATAAAAGTAATTATATACTCAAAATTGGAAAAAGAGTTGTAAACATATTTTTAATGTAATAGAGTATTACAATCTAATAATATTATAAAAGATTGCTTAAATTATGTAATATTATTTCTAATTAGAAGTATTATTATAAATTGTTTTTGTTTTGAAAAATAAATATTATCGTATATTTTACTTTTAAATATTTAAAAACATTCTAAATGATCACCGCTGTGCATGTATGTATGTATATTTAAATTTTATATTTTAGTTTTCAGACGAAATAAACGATGTGATAAATTTTAAATAAAAAATGTTTTTGAAGTCAAATAAATTTTTTGCAAAGTATGATTTCACACAATCTTTCCACAAATGGTTGACGCTCATATGTACATAAGTATATATTCCAACTAAGAAGTATTATTTATTGACTCATATTACAAAATTCACAGGAGTTATTTTATCAAATTTATAAGAAATTAACAACATCAAGCAAAATTTTGCACATTTGTATGTGCATGAAATTGCGGTAAATGCCCTTTTGGCTCGCGCCAAATAAATGTGTCACATACGCCAGTATAAATGCCGAGGAACCCGCACAAGGTCGATGAGTCAAGTTGAATTCAAACAAATGAGTTTCACAGCAAATTCAAGACATTGCGTATTTATCGCAGCACACATTTGCATGTATATTTAGCACTAAGCAATTTCTTTCTTCGCTCTCAAGTATGAATAAAAATCGCAGACACGCAAAATAGTGGGGACTCGAAAGGTGGGTGGATGAGGATGAAAGACGAGTACAATTGTGACGCTGGCGCTTAGCAGTCAAATGCGAAGACACCGCGCACAAAAGACTTGTAGTCGTGCGAACATACATATACACATTTGTACATATGTAAGTGAAATAATTTATCATTTAAATTGAGTAGAATCGAGCCGTGAAGGCCGCCCGTAAATGCTATTGATTGAATAGCGCTTTCTTTCCTCAGGTTGATACATGTGCATGAGGAAGTGTCTATTTGTATAATTTATATTGCATTTTCCCCATTACATATTTAAATTATAGTGTAAAACTTTAGACACACACAGTTGTCGGCAATATATGGCGAAACAAAGTGAAATCGTTTGTTATAATGTTAGGCACGGCTCCGACAAGCAATTGCTGCTGACAAATAAAAAAAAAGAAAACAGGAAAGGAAAATCTAATTTCTGGTGAGATCTCCATTTTTCTTTATATTTTCAAAAGACATTGTCACCATCTAGAGCATGGCTTATTGGCCTATCAGATTAACCTAACCTACATATGTATGTAGGTATTTGTATTATTGAGAATTAAGTGTTAGAGTTATGGGTTTCACGGCCTCAAAAAGCGATATTTGTATTGTCTTAATTAATTCTATAACATCTCTAAAATATTATTCTAAATACTCAAGTTAATCCGAGTAATAGTTTTGGTTATACAACCTTGAAAAGTTGCGATCTCGAGGTCAGCTATATAGTCACTTAAAACTTTAACGCGGATTTCTCAAAAATGTGTGTTCAAAGTCCGTTGTCAAGACTTCTCGCGAACTACTCAACCGATGAAATTTTACACCGATCTTCGAGAAATAATTTACAAGGTTTTGAACAAACGAAGGTCTTTTTTGTTCAATTACAACCGTTTAGAAAACAAAACACTTCGACCAAACTTGACTTTTTTTTTTAAAAAGTCTGCCAAAAATACAATTTTCACATTTTTTGATTTTCTTAGTCCAATACCTAGTTTATGATCTTACTGAAAACACTTATTATTTTCTTTTTTACTTTAAATGATCTTTTAAGAAGTTCTGCTGTCAACCCGGAGGCATCTTTTTTCGAAAGCTTGTTGGAAATGACGTCGTAATGGACGAGTTTTTAATATTTGCCTTTGAGCTGTGGTGCGGAGCTACCATAGTAACGGAAAACTACTGTACCAAACTATAGAGGAATCACGACAGATAGCGGTCACGTTAGGAGCACCACAAGAATCCATTCCAGGCCCAGACTTGTGGAACATCACCTACTACGCTATACTAAAACTCGAAATGCCAGACGAATCGTATTTAATTGACTACGTGGGCGACATTGCAGCAGTAATTACAGCATGCAAGCATGGCTCGACTCACACAACCTCGCTACGGAAACAACGAAGTTACTAATGCTAACAAATAAGCATATACCCCTCGAGATATGCATGCAAACGACTACGGATATTCTTAGGACACAAAGGGCAGTAAACTACCTAGGCGTAAGACTTTACACCAGACTAGCTTTCTGGGTACAAATTCAGCACGCCGCAGGAAAGGCAGCGAAGATCACCTCCGAACTCAGCAGACTAATGGCCAAAATAGGAGGCCCCAGTCAAGAAAAGAGGAGACCTGAGATCTGGACAGATGAGCTTAAAAAGGAAAATCAGCCTACCGAACATTGTCAGGCGTTGCAATATTAGGTATAAGCGGTAATGCCCCTATTAACTTTCTGGCATACGAAAGGAAAAAAAAGCTTTTGGAGCTTAAGAAAATATCCGAAAATAACAAGAGTGCAATAGAAGAAATAAAGAAAGATATAATAACAACATGGCAACGAAAATGGGAGAATGAGAGACGCGGCAGATGAACGATCAGACTAATAACAGATCTAAACTTATGAACAAGCCATAAGTTTGGAGATTTTCTGTCACGGATACTTCAATAACTACCTCCAAAGAATGAGAAAAGTCGAAGGGCCGACATGCCTATACCACGACGCGACAGAAGACGACGATACACACACATTCTTTGATTGTGGGCGATGGTAATAAGAACGCACCGTCGTAAAAGACCTGGTTCGCCCAATTATCGCAGACAATTTAACCTGCGTCATGCTGGAGAGTGAAACAAACTGGGGATTATCAAGAAATATTGAAGCAATGCTTTGGGTAATAATTCACACCCATTTTCGTGACGATATCACCTAAAAATACAACAGTTTTCCAAACAAGGACTTGACTTTGATTGGAATCTTTATATAGCAGCTATATGCTATAGTGGTCCGATATTGGCGGTTCCGGCAAATGAGCAGCGTCTTGAGGAAAAAAGACATGTACAAAATAATAAATCAAAACTAAGGGACTAGTTCGTATATTGTGCTGTCTATTGCGTTTAAAGACGGCTAAATCAAAACCAGTCGTCTTACAACTACCGTTATGTGTAAAAAAGCTTTATTACGTTACGGCTTATTAATTTAGGCAATGACAGTTCTATTTATATTAACACGCTGAACAGCAAAACAAAATTAGTGAGCGACTCTGTGACGTACAGATATAAACAAAACTTAAGTCGTTAACCTTGCGACTGGCACGTGCACGCTCACCCACACAATATCTGCAGTCGGGAGGAAAAACAATATTTGGCGAACAAAAACCATACACTCGGACAAAAAAAAAATTCACGAAACCTCATGAAGGTCAACAACATCAAAGCAAATTGTCAATGAACAAGGCTAACAAAGAAATCAAGGACTTGTCGACGGCGGTTGTCCTGTTTGCGATGGGAAAACAGCAGCAAAAACTGGATAGGGGAGAGTGTACAGCTATGGAAAATGAAGTCGAGAGCTTTTTGCTGTGAACACCCAATAACAAAGCAGCGTGAAATTTGCACTTTCCCACAGTTCATGGCTAAGGCTAAGAAACAGACTGTTTGCAGTTAAATATTAGTGTCGCTCGTCAATTATCCAAGCAAACAAACAACAATAAAAAATAACAAATGAGAAATGGAAAAGGCACAATGTTAGAAAAGAAACTATTTTAAGCAAATATGTACACACTTTCACACTGTACTTAGAAGCAAAACAACTGTTGGGGTGTCGCTTTTGTGTGCTGTGGGCTGTGGGCTGTGTGCATACGAAAATATGAAATGGAGCGGACAAGCACAGAAGGCGACCACTAGGCCATTTTGCGGCCATATGCTAATCAGAGTACAAATTGTTCATAATTTAGAGCAGTGGCTCAACGATCTCGGCTGCGTGTCTCAGACAGCTTGTGGGTTTAATTTCTTTGTCATTGTTGGTTGTGTACTTTATAAACATAGATGTGCTGGTGTTTAAATTAATGAAAGCTATATCTAAATACAATCATTTCATTTTGGAATAAATATTATTTACTTATATTGTCAGATAATTATAATGTTGCGTCGCTGTTGTTGTTGCAGCAGAAAACGTTTCTGAAGTAATTTGAAGGAATGGTGTCGAGATGACAGTCCTCGGTCGGATATTCGGGTTCGTTCCGGTTACTGAGACCCGACTGCCGTGGGAACGGTAATTTAATGGAGTTATATCCCTTAGCCTAGGTGTATGGTCCTTTGCGCATTGGCAACGGCGAATACCGCAGTCGATGGCACGATGAGCTATATGAGATATACGACGACAATCACATACACATTTGTCGGGAAAGTAATAGGACTGAGTCGATTAAAGAAAATTTATTAAACCAATCGATACAATTCTTAAAAAACATTCAAAAAAGACTCCTTTTGCTTCGATGCAGCGCTGTCAGGGAGATTTCCAAGCATTGAAGGCGTCACGGAAGGCATTCTCCGGAATAGCCTTGGGAGCCGAGGTGCATGCTGCTTGGATCCTCTCCGTCGTCTCTAAATGCTTGCCTTTCATCGGGATCATATTCAAAGATCCACGACTCGTCACCTGTGATTATATTATTGAAAAGTTGGGGGTCACTTTTACATATCTTTAAATTTTCTTGGCGCACTTCCATTCGCCGCAATTTCTGGTCGTCATGAGCACTTTTGGGACCATTTTCGCGTACACCTTGCGCATGTTCAAGTGCTCCGTCACAATGTCATGAACCAGAGACTTTCATAAATTTAACATCTAGGCAATTAAATAACTTAGTCGACGGTCTGAGTTCAAGACTTTGCGCATACGAGTCACATTGTCGGTGTTTGTAGATGGTACAGGTCTCCCAGCACGATCTTCATCAGTGACCTCATCCCGGCCCTCCAAAAAGGCCTTGTTCCATCGAAACACACCTCTTTTTGCTAAAGCAACATCTGAGTAAGCCTGCTTGATCATATCAAACGTTTTTGTCGCAGATTTACCGAGTTTCACACAGAATTTATTCTCGCACCTTTGCTCTAATGAACACAGCATTTTCGGCTTGCACTACTCACAGAAACACGTCGCGCGAAAATTTTTGTCACGACTCTCCAAGTGCTCGGAGACAACTGACCAGCCGCTCGTACGTTAGCTGGGAACGCCGAATCCAGTTGGTGCGCGCCGAAGAACAGTCGCGGCGGAAGGAAATCGGTCCTATTACTTTCCGGACAAACCCTGTATAACGCCGGACCGTTGTGGTATCCATATTTCCTATAATATTGATCTTAAAAACACTATAAAACGACTAAGCGCTTTGACCCGATCACAAATCAGTTGAGGCAGTTTCCGCATGTCTCCTGTTTCGCCGAAGGTATGACTGCCGATATGTTTCAGCCTTCGTCTTGCAAAGACTGGACAGTGGAAGAAAAAGTACTTGGATGTTTACCTCACTATCTTTCATATAGCTTTGACAAATTGCGTCCGACTTGATTTTTAGCATTGCAGTATGAATGACTATTGGACAATTCCAGTAAGAACTCTTATGTTTGCGGCAATATGAAGGGCAAGTAGTTCAGTAGATTTCCTACATCCTACTCTGACCAGAATGATTTCACAGTCGTGCTGGTTGCCGAGCAGCGCTTGCGAAGCGCTTGCGAAGTCCATTGCCTGAATGCTACACCACAAGATGACAACAGAAATTCACCCTAATTCCACACCGATGTGAACGGATACAGGTGCCCTGCCTTGCTAGCTCATCGGCTGTGCATTTTCTAGCGATTCCGCCATAACCAGGCATCCAGACGAATATGATGATGAAGTAGACGAATATGATGTTGAAGTAGACGAATATGATGATGGAGTAGACGAATATGATGATGAAGTAGCACGTTATTTCAAAACAAAAGTTGTGTTACAAAATACTTGAGCCTTGAAGATAGAAATAATTTTTTTTAGTAGTTTAGTATAACTCGACCCAAATAAAAATGTTTCTCCCTCAACAAATTCTAGGTTATGGGTTGATTGTGCTCGCAGTTTTTTGCAGTCTAAATAAAACAAAAATATATAAAAAAATGTTCATAGAACATATTCACGTGTGTATGCAAAAGCTTGGCAAAGCGTACAAGTAGAATAATGTCACATAATATTCGTGGGCACCCGTACAGGCTTTGGAATTGCGTGAGCACATCATTAACATGCCTGTTGCTTTCTAAACAAATTCAGCACAACGTTATAGGCACAGCAATTGAAGCAAAATACCGTTTTTGCGTCAGCTTAAGCGCACCAGATGCCAGCACCAACAATTTAATTTGATTTTGAAATGTTAAAATTATGGTGGCGTACCCACATTTTCGCCATACTACCTCTCATTGCGCATGTCAAGGTGTTAGTAAATTTTTTAAATTTTTTTTGAAGTTGTTTACATTTGTGGCTGAAGAAAAACTGGAGCAGAAAAACAGCGTGTTCCCCATTCACTGCGCGGAATGGTCCCGCATGCCACTATATTATGCCACTTCACATGTAAACTTTGTTACACTATGAAGCAAATGAGAGGAGTAATTTAAACCCACCAAGCCTCGAAATTACTTCAGGAATGTTTTCTGCCGCTACAAAAACAGCAACAACAATATACACAATTGAAGTGTATATTTGTGTAACGTGTGCGGAAACCTACAATGTATAAAAAACAGCCAATTAACAGCAAAAGTGTGTTGTCTTGAAAACGAGTACAAAGCACCTCAAACCGCACTTTCATTTCTTCTATTTATTATTAATAATAATTATGTACAAATGAAAATTACTCTTTTCTGTTTTAAGTACAGGGCAGAAAGGGAAGGAATTCGATTTTTTGTAAATAACAAATCTTGCTCAACAATCAAAATTTAAGTATAGAAGTGAACTCATACTCATATGTACATATACATATATCCGTACTCATATTTTATTATTATTGTTTTTGGTTTACTATGCTCATATATACAAACAATATATTTTATTTTCTATATACACAAATGTACATACATACATATAAAATATTATCTAAACCGAGAAAAAATGATTTTGAAACTTGCTGATAAGATTAGAAAAGTTACAGCTTGGTACAGCTGAATAAAATGCATACAAATTATTCACACATTTAAGAAATAACGTGTGGGGTAAAACAAAAGCTGTTTCTAAAAACTAATGTAATGTAAATCAAGAAACAACCAATTAACGGAAGAAAACTTTGCACGCAGTGTCGTAGAAGTATGCCACCTTATGACCAAAAATTATCCAAATCGAACCAAAACCGTTCTAGCCACTAGGTACCGAATATGCGAACCCCAATAATTGACTTTTGACAGAAAATATCGATCAATGTGTGAGATACATATGTAATTGAATTCCTTACACTTATGTCTGCGTGTCAAAAATTAAATGGAATTAGTTTTTTGTAAAAAGAATTTAAATTCAGAGTGGCTTAAATAACCAGGCTTAAGGGGCTATACCAGTGTGACACTTTCAAAAAAGAAATTTTTTTTTTGCTTTTTTCGATAGCTTATATATTCAAAAATATCCTGTGAAATCGGCGAGATCGTATTTTAAATAGTTTTTGAATGGCAGTTCTAAATAGCGACCGCTCAGAGGTGCAAACATATATAAGTGAAACTTTAAACGCGTTTTTCTCGAAACGACATTTTTCAAATTTGCTGACATTATAACTCAACGAGAAATTAACCGATTGTCAATTTGGCATTAAAAAAACGACAATTTCTTTCGTAAAAAAACGATTTTTTTTTCAAAATGGCGCCATTTTCTTAATTTTTGATATTTTTCAAAGATCGTAGTCCATTGTATAGAAAATATATTTAAGTTTAATAAACATTTTGAATTTTTTTGTTTCAGCTACTCAATCGACCGGAATCATGCCAGCAGTTGAAGCACTTTTTTTTTGGCACTTCCGCAGACAGCACATTACTCCGTTATTTTTCAATATTTTTGTAAATTTTTTTTTTTTTAATATAGCTAAAAATATACTTTATTACGTCCATAGAACGTCGAAACATTCAATCTAGTACTCTCTTTTAAAAAAATTCACGAAAATCGCCTAATTTTTCATGCGTCACACTGATATAGCCCCTTAATGTAATTATAGGTTATAAACAATGATGCTGTCAAATGTTACTAAAGAAAAAATCACCTAATAAACACTTTTGAAAAAATCGCATAACTTTCGTTTTCTTTTGGCCAAAATCAGAAAACAAATATTTGTAGATGTAAACAAATAACCTGTTTAAATAAAGAAAAAATAAACTATAAAATCAACTAAAAAGATTCAGTATAAAAAGCGTAAAATAGAGCTAGAAGTACGAAGTTGATATTGGAAACTATACAAAACATGTTTCGCATGTCTGATTCAGTTTGAGCTGATTATTATTCCTCAAAAGTTTAAGTATGAGCCCCTCTTCAAGGTCGATTTTGTATTAAATTGAGTTTGATACAAATTTCATACACTTTGCATTTATCTTCAAATTTAAATACGGATGTATAATTAGCATTTACTGTATTATTATTTTTTTACTTATACTGTTAATTGATACCCGTTTATTTGAATAAAAAAAATATATATTTCGGGTACTCACAACGTGTCATAAAGCATCGTAAAATCATAAATTTATACTGGTTTAAAAAAAATTGTTGTTGGATTGCATACTAAAATAAGTTTACGCAAATACAACTCTGAATGCTGTTTTCGGATCTTTATTACTTATAATGGGTAAATTTTAGAATAGCATCCCCGGATTTCGGGGATCGATCGGATTGCAGCCCTTATAAGTTTATGATACTATGTGAAAACCCTATTTGTATACAAGATAAGTGTTAATTTTTTGTTTTTATAACAATGATCTCTAAACATATAATGTAAGCCCATTGTCTTGTTTTTATATATTAATAATAAAAATATTAATACTAACCTTCATTGCCAAACATGCTCCATAATTTTGAAATTAAAAGTCCCATTTTGTTGTTAGCTGGCGTTATCCGTTTTTAGAACTAAATTGATTAACTGTAGTTTCTAACCCGTAGCTCCACTTCACTTTTACACTATTTGCTGTACACTATTTTGAAAAACAAGTATTTACACGTATTCAGTAGAAATATTGATTACAAAATATACACAAAAAATATATTTATCACCAAAAAAAAAAAAAAATCAGTTACAATAAAAGTAACAGCTTAACAAGTTTTTGGCCAATCGCTTGTAGCGGCAGTGGTATGGTACCGGTGGTGCGTAGACCAACTGTTGGCGATGGTGCGATCGTTCGCAATTCCGTTCACTTTCCGCTCAATATAATGACGTAAATAGAGCTAAATTGCAACCAGCTCTCACAAATAATAAACGACTACCAAATAACAAAAAAGCTACGTTTAGCATTGAGTATTATAAAATGGCAGTAACAAATTAAAGAAGGAAATAAGTAGAAGAAATATACAGCTATTCGTTGTCACCGTTATGTCTAGGAAAGTGTAGTAATTTTAGCAACAGCCACACCATACTTAATGGCCCGTATTTAATGCAGTTCGCATAAAGTTACGCAGTCAAAAACAAGCTTTGTTTTATATTCCGTTTTTTCCGCAGGTATAAACTTTCACTGTTAATCACAATCCTCTGGTAATCGAACCACTGCGTTTTATAGTGAAAACAAATCAGAAAAAATATGCGCTTATGTATTTTTTTATTTCATATGGATACCGCTGATGAACTGGAAAGGAATGTGTCCAGTTATTGTTAATGTGCACATGCAATTATTATTACTTTTTTGAACCAAAAAACCTTTGCGCTATTGGCTATGAAGTCTCACTTTTTATTCGAAAATGTATCGACACAAGCTTTCCATTTTTCGTTTTGTTAAACACTATTCGCATATTCAAAATAATTTTTTTCTTAACATCTTCGAAAGGCTCCCAATATGACAAAAAAATAAATTTATATAGAGAAAATAAAGCTAATTAAATTAATACACAATATTCTCACACGCATTAAAAATCTATCAAATATCACGAATGACTGAAAGAAGACCAAACTTTATCAAGCACCTTGACAGCAGCCACCAAATGACAATGGAAAGCAATAGCATGAAAGGTGGTGTTGCCATTATATAAAAATTAATAATTACAGGGGCACTCAAATGTTTTAAAACTAAATAGTAATTTTCATGCTTAAATCATTTTCATTTGCTTCTTTATTTGAACAATATTTTAATTTACAGAAAAGTTATTTTATATATCGATATTCATTTATATATAAATATATACACTTGCATATACTACAATAAATAACAACAGATGATTACAAGTTATTTTATTTTAATCCATAACAACTTTATAACTATTTTTCTATTATTAAATATTTTCATTATTTTCGTTAACACAGCGATTTCGCAGATTTGCTTTAGGTACACTTTATATTATTTACAATTCGTAAGCCAAGTAATCGGTTTCATTGTTCGTCATTCTGGTAGCTGGTATGTATTTTTAAAATCCTATGAGAAATGCTGAATCACCAATGTGTTGATGTGAAACTCTCCTGAAATCAAAAAATTAATTAATTAAAAAGACTGAAAACCAATGAGCCAATTACACGTACTTTATTTTAAACTCATAGTCCTTTAGCGCCTTCATTAGGGCAAAAGCCAAAATTGTTCCTTGTCCAAGTAATATGTATCCATGTTTCCAATTTACGTTAGTCCTGGTCAGTGGGCTGGATTTCACTTCATTAGCAGTAGATTGCCTTTGCAACTGTTCAAATACTCGGATGTCAATTCCACGAGAAAGCTCACGTACCACAATTTCTGAGGGTTCATTTTCTAAACGACTTCTCTCTACCCATGAATCATCACGACTTTCTATACGATCATGCCATACCTGACGACTACTACGCCTAGCAATATCATTCTGTTCCTCTCTGACATCAAAGCGCTTTGACTTTTGCCGTCGGTCATCTACATGCATTTCGATGGCTCGGCGTTCCTCGCGGTCATCAACACGTCGTGTAATCTCTCGTCCTTCTGGTTGTTCATCACGGCGCATTGATGTTTCACGTCTTTCTTTACGATCATCAACACGTCCTGAAGTCTCCCGTTGTTCCTGTCGGTCATCAAGACGCATTTCAATGGCTCGGCGTTCCTCGCGGTCATCAACACGTCTTGTAATCTCTCGTCGTTCTGGTTGTTCATCACGGCGCATTGATGTTTCTCGTCGTTCCTCGCGATCATCAACATGCCTTGAAGTCTCTCGTTGTTCCTGTCGGTCATCAAGACGCATTTCAATAGCTCGGCGTTCCTCGCGGTCATCAACACGTCTTGTAATCTCTCGTCGTTCTGGTTGTTCATCACGGCGCATTGATGTTTCTCGTCGTTCTTCACGATCATCAACACGTCTTGAAATCTCTCGTTGTTCCTGTCGGTCATCTAGACGCATTTCGATGGCTCGGCGTTCCTCGCGGTCATCAACACGTCTTGTAATCTCTCGTCGTTCTGGTTGTTCATCACGGCGCATTGATGTTTCTCGTCGTTCTTCACGATCATCAACACGTCTTGAAATCTCTAGTTGTTCCTGTCGGTCATCTAGACGCATTTCGATGGCTCGGCGTTCCTCACGGTCATCAACACGTCTTGTAATCTCTCGTCGTTCTGGTAGTTCATTACGGCGCATTGAAGTTTCTCGTCGTTCTTCGCGATCATCACCACGTCTTGAAATCTCTCGTTGTTCCTGTCGGTCATCAAGACGCATTTCAATGGCTTGGCGCTCCTCGCGGTCATCAACACGTCTTGTAATCTCTCGTCGTTCTGGTTGTTCATCACGGCGCATTGATGTTTCTCGTCGTTCTTCACGATCATCAACACGTCTTGAAATCTCCCGTTGTTCCTGTCGGTCATCTAGACGCATTTCAATGGCTTGGCGCTCCTCGCGGTCATCAACACGTCTTGTAATCTCTCGTCGTTCTGGTTGTTCATCACGCCGCATTGATGTTTCTCGTCGGTCTTCACGATCATCAAGACGTCTTGAAATCTCTCGTTGTTCCTGTCGGTCATCTAGACGCATTTCAATGGCTCGGCGTTCCTCGCGGTCATCAACACGTCTTGTAATCTCTCGTCGTTCTGGTTGTTCATCACGGCGCATTGAAGTTTCTCGTCGTTCTTCCCGATCATCAACACGTCTTGTAATCTCCCGTCGTTCTGGCTGTTCATCGCGGCGCATTGAAGTTTCTCGTCGTTCCTGACGGTCATCAACACGTCTTGTAATTTCTTGTGACTCCTGTCGGTTATCAAAGTGCATTGTAATTTCGTGCTGTTCTTCGTGGTTATCCAAATGTCTAACGTTTTCTAGTCGCTCCTGTTGGTTAACAGCACGCTGTTTAACTTCACGGTTGTTAGCCCGATTTGAATAGTCTCGAGATTCTGTGCGATCAACATAATCATAATACCGTTGAGGTTCTGGACGCTCTAAACCCGACTGTTTTGAGAATTCAATGTTTCCTCGTACCCAAATTTCACCGTTGCTTGAATATTTGGTCGTGGCGCTGTTTAAACATACAAAGTAATCGTTGTCTTCACAAGTGCGTAATTCCTCATGAGCGAAACTAGTTGCTACTAACAGGTAAAGGACAGTTGCTTGCAACTGCCAAAACCTGAAACCCATTTTATTTACCACTTGGTTCAGTATATTCGCGAACTCTTGTGCTTTGGATGAAATAGTAGTGATGCTTTTGTGTTTGTTGCGATTGTCCTTGTCGAGCGGATGGCTTTGACTTGACTGACCTCCTGCAAGTATTCGCAGCGCTTTTATACCAATTCCTGTGGATTCGCTGCAGGAAAACTCGCAGCGCTGCGCTCATAGTCAAAGATGTGTTCTAATTTCTTCCTTCTCAATGAACTTCATTTCCGCGCTGATTGATTAAATTCGCTTATCGCACATGTGCACCACTGCACCGCGTTAACACGCTTCAAACAGTGCGTGATTGGCCACAAAGACTTCTGTGTGCCTTCTTATGCCGGTACGGATTTGTGTCATAGCGCTTTTTTATCGTTTTCTTCTTAAACAATAATGGTCCTGGTTTGTGAATGAATTTTCCGAAGCCTTGACAATGACGTCAATGAAGTTTCACTTTGAATGCCAAGGACTTGTTTGAGATTCATAAAAATAACTGGACGCCAGTGGAGTACAGTAGTTAATTTATTAATAACAAGTGATGAAATTGTTTTAAATTCACGAACTTTTAAATAACAGCATTTCGTTTTGAGAAAATTTGTTGATCAAACGCTTTTTTTCAGGGAGAAATTTTGTAATTATAGAAAATTCATTGTTTATAGTCGTCGTTTATTCAATACTTGCTCCAATCTCCCGCGCTTTCTGGTATAGCCTGACATATTTGACCGCAACCGCATCTAAATTTTCTGCACATTTCACAGGAAGCGACGTAAAGGTATGTTTTGTTGACGTTATATCTTCGTCTGGCGACTGTGATCGCTAATCTATAGTAACCATACCGTTCATTTGGTTGAACTACAGAATCTGCTCCTATGTTATGGAACATTGTCTTCTTGCAGTATCCAATCATGGTAATTTTCCCCTTCGAGAGTGTTCTGTGAAACACCTCAAAACCCTAAATCCATGAGCAAATCCATGAAGCATCCACAAATATACATTTTTAGGGGTGCTTAACTCTCCTTTGGAAAACAGTTTCTCAACTAATCCGATTATCAAATTTCTTTGCTATTAAGCGTTTCCGACAACTTCTTAATTTAGTCGAAAAATATATTTTTCATTGCGGGTTGCGTTCATCCTAATGGACGGTAGGAGATCGCATGTGTCGGACAAGGAGTTTGGACTCATCAATCTCTCCTCTTTTGCACTTAGTAGTATCTCAAGAAATGGACTTTCAAGGGCACATCATTCCTATTGCAAAGGTAGGTCAGTGGTTTGGTTTTGAACCGAACCTTAAGCATCTCATCTTCAAATTTCACTGCAATAAAACGATAGTGGCGGAATGTAGTGGAGTTTGAAGATGAGATGCTTTAGGTTCAATTCAAAACCAAATCACAGACCTACCTTTGCCCACACAAGGTGGAGTTCTCTTGCAACTTCTCTGGATCATAATTGTTAATGATATTCTGGAAAAGCTGGAGGAAGTCGACTCCCTGGTGATTGGACCACGGAAGACATAGTTCTCACCGTTAAGGGAATATCATCGTTAAGGGAATATCTCTGAATACCGTGTACGAGCTAATCAGGGGTATTATAGAATCGTAAGCAACTGAGCAGCTGAAAACGAGCTTTTTATTAATCCTATCTAAACCGAACTGGTTTTATTCACTGTAAAGCCAAAGTAGAGTAGGCGCATTCACCATTAATGAGAGAATCGCATCTTCGGCCTGCCGACAGAGTTAAGTACCTAGGGATCCTTCATCGAGGAAGGAGCAAGGTATCGGTTGCCATATACTGCTGGTGGGGGCTCTCATCAAATGTACTTCTTAGTTAAGCCTATAATGTTCCACGGGATTTTATTTGGTGGAAGGCACTTGAAAAACTACACACGCGAAAAAATTGGTGAGTGTTCAACGAGCTACTCTAATCAGTATTTGTGTGTAAGAATCACAGCAATTATGGCACAGAATCTGAGAATCTGGGTACTTGGTACTTAGATGAAAGCAAGGCGATATTGCAGGAAACTGTAAGGCTGATCAGTCTGCTAGGACAGGTACTTCAGTCTCAATAACTGCGGATTGCTAACGGCTAGAAGCTTTCGGTGGCTTCCTGTGATTTGCTACTAAACCCCCGTGTCTCGGACCAGCTCAGCAAGCGTTGGTCAACTATCGCAAGGTTATTCTCGCACATAGTAAATAGTAAGAAGTCTAGTAAATTCTTCGCTCTCAGCAAAGCCACCTTTCAAAGGTTAGCGGCGTTCTAACTGGACACTGTCCGATCGGGATTCATGCAGTAAGATTGAATATCTTACCAGCTGGAAGAAGACGAGATAGAATCATTTTAACACTGATATTCGAGGAAGAATGGAATCTTTGTCAGTTCAAGGCAGAAAACCTCATGCCCTTTTACTTTTAGACATCCAGGTGAAATAGCGAAAATACAAGTAGAAATAAAACACCTAAACAGATGTCGTACTACTCAGGGGACCGCTAGCTGATATCCAGAGTTTTTTTAATCTGACTGTACATAGTGTACATAACAGTCTAAGCCTGATTCCTCACCATGATGATGAGGAAACAGCCATTTAACATAACCTAAACTATATTTGTCAATAATCTGTTCATATATCACGTCAGCATGTGACGTCAAAGCATTTTGGATTTTTATTTTTAAATCTGAAACTATTTAACCGTCAACTAATACATAATTTATGACTCTTATTTAGTATATCGTATAAAAATAACCTTACATTATTTGAAATCAATTTGTTTGTATGTATGTATTTAAGTACTTCATTCATTCATAAAAAAGGGTTTCATTCACATTTTTGTGACTTGAGGAAGTAATGAAGTGGCAAAAATTACCGTACAATAAATTTGACATATCATATTTTCAAAATTGACAAAAATAAATCGCCCTTACGACCGTTTCATGATCGTGGGCAATGAGTGCATGACTACCAGCAGATGGGTCCAGAGTTCGAACGCCGGCGAATAAAAAAATATAAAATTTGAGTATTTTAAGTTTTTTACTCCCAAATTTCCAATTTCTGATCAAAAAGCTGCGCTCTAAATGCAGTAGACGTTTGCAAGCGGTTCAATGCTGGCAAAGTCTGTTATGCGAACAGTTTAAGGAAGAGAAACTCGGCCAAAGTGCTAGTCAAGTAAGCTTAACTTCACTCTCTGTTTATTGAATGTTACATTTTTTTTATTTTTTTTTTTTAAATTTTGCCACTTTTATGGCGAAATATAAAATTAATAAATTCCTTAGAAAACCCTTTCCATTTAGAAATCCCTTTCCCTTACGATTCTAACAATATGTGTGTTGGCGCAAGTGCACATTTGTGATAAGAAGAAACCAATCAAAGGAAATTAAATCGAACACTCAATACAGAGAATGATTAATTTTATTTAGCGCCGGTTGAGCGCAGCCTGATAGCATATTACTTGACACTCAGTTAGGCGGAAAATTTAAATTGTATTAAAGGATACACTGCACTTGTATGAGTGTCCACATATGCTTTTGTGCTGAGAGAAAAGTATAAAAGAGCGAATCCATTCTAGCTTAGAGCTTAGTGCATGGATACCGCTCCCACTTGTGTGAGCTAAAGTTTCAAAAATTGTGCCGACGCTGATTGCCTAACTGTAACGTATTTTCGTGGAGAGAGTAGATGTTTGCATTTGAAAATGGGTGAGTTTGTGTTGGTAAATTTTGGAAGTATTAACAACAGTTTTCCTTACCAAACGTTGTAAACTTTTTAGCACACACCAAACCAAATAAACTCTTAAAGTTTTGTCGGTTTCGCATTCTCCTGAATTCTTCTTCTTCTTTACTCACCGCGTACCCGGTTATAGCCGAGCTTACAACAGCGCGCCAGTCGATACTTGCCGATGCCTCTTAATTCGCTGAACTATGTCAAAGTTGTCGTATATCTCGTACTGCTCATCGTTCTATTGCCTGCGATATTCGCCGTTGCAAACGTCCAAAGGACCATAAATCTTCCGCAGAACCTTTCTCTCGAAAACTTGTAACGCCGGCTTAACAGATGTTGTCATCGTTCATGCCTTTGCACCACACAGCGGGACGGGAATGCTGAGTCACTACGAGAGTTTTTTGGTCTTTGTTCGTCGAGAGAGGACTTTACTTCTCAATTTCTTACTCAGTCCGAAGTAGAACCTGTTCTGCAGCTCGAATTATTTTTTCCAGCAGTATTGTTCAACGTCGGTGTACATAGCCGTATTAGTTTTGCGGGGATACCAAATTCAGATCTAGCAGCATAAAGGCAGCTCCTTTTCGTGCTATCAAAAACTGCTTTAAAATCGACGAAGGGGTGAAGTGTGTTTTCACGGGCCTTTTTCAAGATTTGGCGCATGGTGAATATTTGGTCAATTGTTGATTTTCCAGGCCAAAAGCCACACTGATAAGGTCCAATTGATTTGCTGACGGTGGGCATTAACCTTTCACACAGTACGCTCGATAGAACTTTATATGCGATGTTGAGGAGGCTTATCCCACGGCAGTAGGCGCAGATTGTGGGGTCTCCCTTTTTGTGGATAAGGCAGAGCACACTTAAATTCAAATCGTCGAGCATGCTTTCGTTCGACCATATTCTACAAAGAAGCTGATGCATGCTCCTTATCAGTTCTTCTCCATTTGAATATTTGAATAGCTCGGCCGGCAATCCATCGGCCACCGCCGCTTTGTTGTTCTTCAGACGTGTAATTGCTATTCGAACTTCTTCATGGTCGGTCAACGGAACGTCTGCTCCGTCGTCATCCATTGGAGAATCGGGTTCGATATCTCCTGGTGTTATGCTTTCACTGGTATTCAGCAGATTGGAGAAGGGTTTTCTCCATAATTTTACGCCTCTGGGGGTTCTATAAGAGTATGCTCCGGTCTTGAAACCTTCTGTTAGTCGCCGAATCTTTTCGTAGAATTTTCGAGCATTACCCCTGTCGGCCAGCTTGTCAAGCTCTTCGTACTAAAGCATTTCGACATCTCATTTTTTTGTCTGCAAATGCGTCTCGCTTTCCTTCTGAACTCTCGGTATCTATCCCTGCCTTTTAGTGTACTAAATTAGTAGATTTTCTGTGCGTAGATTTTAAGGACCTGTTTGTAGCGTCCATTGCTTTTAGAATCCGCAATTTTAATATTCGGTTTTTAAAAAAGTATTAATTCAATCGTCCACATTAATATTGTCGATTTCAAAATAGATATTATGCACCCATGCCAGCGCTTCTTTCTTGAACTCGATTTTTGGGTTAGTCTTTAGCTCTTTCAGCGGTTTTATCGTACTTCAGGGCATTTTTATCAATATAATAAAAAATATTACAATTGGACTCTCCAAACCCGCGAAATTTATAACTTTAGAAAACTCGTTATCTTCTCAACACACCTCATATATCTGAATATTATACATCTTAAATTTGATATCAAAAACTTTTTTATATTTTCAGAATGACGAAGGCTTACTACAGGGTGCGAGGCGCCCAAACTCAACACTTCTGTTTATTGCCTTTATTTATTTATTTATCTAGTTTAATTTTTTTTAGTAAATTAGAAGCGTACAACATTTTCATAAAGCCTAATCAGTCGAGACCATCCATGCACAAAACAAAAATGAGTTAAAAACATATTAACGGTTATTTTTTGTGGTTACATAAACGTTGCTGACGCTCCAACAAAACTTTGTGCGCATTGCTGAAAGAATTCTCACTTCAGTTAATATAATTTAACACAATAAAAACAAAAACAATTATGGACAACTTTCGAGCGTGTGTAAATTGGACTACCCTACTAGATGGAAATGTGAATCACAATAACTAAACTTAGTAGCACATAAGTATGTGAAGCGAGTGAAATTATACGCCATTTCATGTATATATAACCAGTAATTAACCAAAGCTTACTACTTGTTGCAAAATTTTCAAAATATTACAAAAATATGCTAGAAAAGTGTTGAAAAATTTTCATGCTTTCCTGAAGCCTAGAATTGAAGAATGTGAGAATTATAATCATACCTACATACATAGATGTATATGAAATATGCTATAAATTAATTGTCATTATCAAAATAAATTGTTGTGTGTGTATTAATTAAAGTTTATTATGCTCTACTCAGTCCTTAAGTCATCATCTAGTATGAATATTCGAAGACCTCAAAACATGTTGCTGTTGTTTGGGATTACAAAACAAAAAAAAAACATAATGACTTAGAAAGAGCATGACATTTTGAATTTTGGTTGCGAAATACAATAAATTTGGCACTAAATCTCAAAATTAAAAATACAAAATTATACGATATTAATTGACTATATGTATAATCATATGTAAATGCACCAATACGGCGATACAAGAAATACATATATACATATATATACTATGTTTACTAAGCGATTTCAGGAGAAATGAGCACTTATGTAACACATTATACCAAGCATTATAAATATAAATAAAAATATGTAAATGTGCAAATTTAACTTAAGAGAGTTTCACAAATATTAATTATTATTCAAATGTTCAACTATAATTGCATGCGTTTAATGAAAAAATATAACTTTAGTGTTGGGTGAAATGAAAAATGAAGTTGTTTCTTTATGTTTCAATGTTTTTGTTGTTACAAAAATTAAGTGGGTTTGGAGAATGGACTCTGGATGTATATAAATTTGGTTTAATTTTGGTTAGGTAGACTTGAGTAGTAAAGAAGAAGAAGTAAATTTGAGCAGAAATTGTATTATTTCATTACTTTGAGATCTAAATCTACATGCAACCGTTCTCAAAAGTACTATATATCCACCATAAATCCTTGTTTCTAAACATCAGTTTGTTATTCATTACTATATGAATGATTTATTTAACTGATATAAAGGGTGATCCATCTCGAGGCTTCTTACTTTTTTAAAGAAAAAATACAGAAACTTCAAGTTTAATGGGGAATGTTTATTACCATTCGAAAGAACGTTCTTTGGTATTTATTTTTTTGAAGATTATCTATTTCAAACATTGACCGCGGCTACGTCTGCGATGGTCCAATTTTCGATGATTCGTTCGAGCATTTCGACTGTTAACTGGTGAATGGCACGCATGCTGTTTTGCTACATAGGCCTGAATCGAAGCGGGATTATCTGCATAGACTTTAGAGTTTACATATCCCCACAAGAAAAAGTTTAACGGTGTGATATCACAAGATCTTGGTGGCCAATCGACCTGCCCAAAACGTAAAATTTTCTGCTCACCGAAGTGTTCTCTCAGTAAATCCATCGATTGTTGGGATGTGTGAGAAGTAACGCTGTTTTGTTGAAATCAAATCTTCTCGAGATCAGTAGCTTCAATTTCAGGCATCAAATAGTTGGTTATCCCAGTCTTTTGGATGTCAAAAATTCCTAACTTTAAATTAAAACAATCTCATGTATCGACAAAGTTCTTTGAGTCTTATCGTTTAATATAAACTCCCCATAATATGCGCGGTTGACCAAAGGTAAAATGTCTACCAACAAGAAGGACGTGATGTTAAAATGTAATAAAACACTCTAATTTGGTCAAAGTGGGTTCTGTTTTTTTTTTTTTTTTGTTAGGCGGATAATTGTACGCCATTTATGATCCGTTTGCATTTACGTCAATTTTGAACGGATTCAGCATTTCGGCTATAGTGCGTTATAGGTTGTTTGGGATATCCGAGGGAAGATATTCTTCTTTATTGCTGAACTACATATGCCAATGCCGTCGTATAACTCGTACTGCTCATCGTTCCGTCGAATGCAATAGTCACCTTTGCCAATGCGCAAAGGACCATAAAACTTGCGCAGAACTTTTCTCTCGAAAACACGTAATACGGACTTATCAGATGTTGTCATCGTCCATGCTCGTCGAGAGGGGACTGTACTTCTGAATTACACTTGTTGGCAAAAGTTAACTTGCGTTGGATTTCGACGCTGATATTGTTATTGTTGTTAGTACTGGTTCAAAGATAGACGAATTTATCTACGTCTTCGAAGTTATGACTGTCAACAGTGATGTGGGAGCCTCGACTGTTTGTTTGATGACAGGAAATATTTCGTCTTACCCTCCTTCATTGCCAGACCCATTTGCTTAGCTTACTTATCCAGTCTGGCCAAGATATGAATAAATTAAAGCAACACTTATAAGGTACAATCAGTTTGTAGACGGTGGGCTTTAATCTTTCACACAGTACGCTCGATAGATCCTTATAAGCGATGTTGAGGAGGATTATCCCACGGTAGTTGGGTTGGGCAGTGCACACTTAAATTCCAATCGTCGGGCGTGCTTTCGTCCGCCGCTTTAATGTTGTTCAGACGGGTAATTGCTATTCAAACTTCTTCATTGTCGGACAATGCAACGTCCACTCCATCGTCATTGAATGGGGAATTGGGTTCACCATCTCCTGGTGTTATGCTTTCTCTGCATTCAGCAGGTTGGAGAAGTGTTCCCTCCATAATTCTAGAGTGCTCTGGCCATCAGTCACTAGATCACCTCTGGGGGTTTTCCAATAGTAAACAATAAACCACCTTGTCCAGCTCTTCGTACTCACGCATTTCGGCCTCTCTTTTTTGTCTGCAAATGCGTCATGCTTCCCTCAACTATCGGTGTGGTCGATGGTAATGTTGTGAGGTTGGCAGTCTGTTTTCTCTCCACTGCGACACGGCACTCCTCATCGTAAAAGCTGTTCTTTTGCCTTTTCCGAAAAACAATGATTGCGATTGCAACTGTACGTAAGGAGCTTGAAATACCGTCCCACAGTTCCCTTATATCGACTTGCTGGTTTAGTGCTCTCAGAGGGCAGAAGTGCAAGTCTAGTAGAAAATCGTTCGGTTGCCTGTTGTAATTGCAGCTTCTCGACCTTTCTTGTGTTCGTTAATGTGCTTGTGGTGGTTGGTGTCGACGTTAGAATCTTAACCATGTTTAAAATCCTGGAGACGTATCTTCTTTCTATCACAACATGATCGATCTGGTTGGAGGCTTTTCGATCCGGAGACAGCCAGGTAGGTTGATGAATTTTCCTACGCTGCAATCTTGTAATACAGGTAACCATATTTCGGGCCCCGGCGAAGGAGATTAGTCTCAACCCATTTGGGGTTGACCGTTGTGCCAAAGATACCTTCTTTGCCCACCCTGACGTTAAAATTGCCAAGCACGATTTTGACATTGTGGCGGGGGCAGCTCCCATAGGTGCGCTCCAAACGCTCATAGAATACATCTTTGGACACTTCGTCCTTCTCTTCAACTGGAGCGTGGGCGCAAATCAGTGATATGTTGAAGAACTTCACCAGGACTCGGCGAAAGAGAATACCACACCGATTTTGGCCTCCTTTATATGGCCACTGTAGTAATTGTCACAAGTACCTACTCGTCTCAGTCCTTCTACCATTTCCATTGCACTTCTTGGACGGCAGTGATGTCAGCCTTTACTTTTACGAGGACATCAACCAGCTGGTCAGCGCCACAATCCTAATCAAGGTACCGCACATTCAAGGTGTATGCCCTTAAATCGTTATCTTTAATTCGTTTGATATTATCGTCATCAAAAAAGGTCTCTCGTCCAAGGCTGTTGTTTCCTTTACATTGGGAGCGTTTTTTACTTGGCGGGTCTCAAACCCAGCCCACAATGTGTGTGTGGCGCTCCGTCTTGTGGGAAATAGAGATCGCCTACATGGACCTCATTAAATTTCGAGAAAAAAACCAGTCAACAACCTGTTATAACGCTCGTTTTGATGGTAGTGGCATTTCCTGCTCATTTCGAAAGAACGAAAATTTTAGGGATGCAATTGAGTTTCCTGAGCCACACGAGGATTTTACACACTCCAATAGCGACAATTTTGTTTGTTGTCGAAGCTATCAAGCTAGGAATGGAACTCAAAAATAAAAATATTTGTCGATTACAGTAGCCACCGAAGAACGTGAATTTGCTGTCTGACAAAATCACGGATGAGCATTGCTGAGAGAAAGTGGTTCAATGGACCTCTTGCATTTTACTCTGGACTAGAAAGACTTTGAGGAACTGGTTGAGGATCGAGCTCATTACGCGGAGAATGTGAGAATACTTATACATTCAATTAGAAAATGTTTCAAAACTAAAACTAAAGTCAAAGTCAAAATTGATTAAACTTTTCGAAATCTTTTATTTATTATAATAATTTGTGATGTAATTATATTAAGTTGTATTTTTATACAGTATATACTGCAAGTTACGTAAAAATATTTCAATACGCTATGGAACACAAGTAAAATATGATAATAAGAGGTCAACTACATAAAATTTCTTCATGAAACAATATAGAATAACGAACCATTTTCCAAGATAAGTAAATAAATATTTTCGAAACTAAATAACTTTCCAGCTAAAACTTAGTAATATTTACAGAACCTAGAACTTATACTTAAGTGGAGCTTAAGTGAAGGATATCAGTATTTATAGTAAAGCATTTTGTAATCTTAGGAGGTGAGTTAATTGAAACCGAATGGGTATAAGATTTATGGGTTTAAGATTCAGATTTAGATTCAGATTAGATCTTAATATTTATGGGTTTAAGATTTAGGTGTAGTTATTTAGATACATGCTCACCATATTTATATTAACATTTCAATCCATGTGCGCTAATATTCATCAAATAAGTTCCTTCATAAAGGAGGACCCAACCTTATTTTGTAATCGATTGTAATATTTACGGCTTTGAGTTAAGTTTTTAGCTTGAGATCAGTGAGTTCATGCTGAAATACATCAGAACAGTGGCGTATTTTGCATAAATTGACAATTTTCAATTTTGTTTTATTTTATAATTTATTGTTTTATTATTTAAAATTATTTATACTTTGCTTCGGCCTAATTCATATTTGGTTACTCTTACGCTTATGGATTTCTTTTTTAACTTTTATTGAATCGTCTCGACTTGCTCAATTTTATTTCAATAGTAATTATAACGTTTAATAACTACTGTAAAAATAACACACAACTATTTCTATTACCTATGGCTTACATAATTACTTGTAATAATCATATGAACGGTTTCCGTAAAGAAATTGACGGTAACTGACGGTCTCGAAATCGCACATTTTGGCATTGGCATTCCGTTTACAGGCTTTTATGTATGTATATTCATATATTTATACATAAGTATAAACTCACAAACATATTTTTATTTAAATTTTAGATTTAATAATATTATAGTTTCCGAAGTTTGGCATTTTTTATTCAAGTTCTATGCAGAGAATTAAAATAAAATCAAATAGTTAAAGAAATGTTAATATTACTTGGTAAAAAAGGAGCAGATTTCAAACTAAAAGTCTGTACGAAAAAATTTTAACTGATAAGAAATTAAAGCTTTTGACTTTCCCAGAATTGAATTTTGTGCAAAGCGGGATGTAAGTCAATGGTCGAGGTCGAGAAATTCTTAATATTTTAAGGAAAGCATTTATTGTCAAATAAAAAAAAACGATTATAACGGATCATCCAAATAAAGGTACTTTTTTCAATAGCCGTTTTTGACAGATCACGCGCGAGTCGTGTCAAGCTGTCATGATATTTTTGTTCAGTATTTTTTGGCATTTCATTGTGGAAAGACTTTCACCTGAACAACACTTACAAATCGTTCTACTTATTAACTAAGTTCAAGTTGTGTAAAAATGTGTTTCGAGCGCTTCGCTCAATTTATGGTCAACTCATATACACGAAGACCGTGGAGAGGCGTTTCGACGCCTCTCGCAGCAACACTTTTCAACATTTTCTTGATCTAGAAGCAAGAACACCTCCTAAAAAGCCACCACAGTATGTCTCACTCTATGGAAGTCATGAAACGGATTTTTTGATGAAGAATAATGTAGGTAGGTATGAGTACTGCCACTTTGGGCTCAATTTCCATAGGTGGAATAAAGAATTAAAAAAAATCATTAAGTTTGTTTCTTAACTGGTAAATATTACTAGCTACTATACTAAACAGAAAACGACTGTAACAAACTAGAGAGGGATCACTACAGATAGCGGTCACGTCAGGAGCAGCACAATTATTCATTTTAGGCCCAGACTTGTGGAACATCAGCTACGACACTACACTAAAACTCGAAAATCCAGACGAATCGTATTTAATTGGTTACGCGGACGACATTGCAGCAGATATTACAGCACGAGATATAGAAGAAGTGCAGAGACAGCTTAATCAGGTCATGATACGGACGCAAGCATGACTCGACTTCCGAAACCTCCTGCTCGCTACGGAAAAAAAACAGAGTTACTATTGCTAACAAATACAAGGACACAAAAAGCAGTAAACTACCTAGGCGTAAGACAGGATCTCAGACTAAACTTCTGGATACAAATCCAGCACGCCACCGGAAAGGCATCGAAAATCACTGCCAACTTAGCAGACCCACATCGGGCCCCAGGCAAGAAAAAAGAAGAGAAAAAAAGAGGGCGTAAGGTAGTGGCAAGAGTGCACCTCACCGCAGCCCTTAGAGTTGCAGCAGGCTACCGCGATGATGTCAGGCGATGCAATATTAGTTATAAGCGTTAATGCCCCAATTGACCTTCTGGCATCCGAAAGAAAAAAGCTGTGGGAGTTAAAGAAAACATCTTAAAATAACAACAGCGAAATAGAAGAAATAAAGAAAGATACCATAACAACATTGCAACAAAGATGGGAGAATGAAAGTCGCGCCAAATGGGCGACCACGCTAATAAAAAACTTATACTTATGGACAAGTCGTAAATTTGGTGAAGTCGACTTTTACACAATCCAGCTGTTATCCGGTCACGGATACTTCAAAAAGTAACTCCATAGAATGGAAAGAGTCGAAGACTCGGCAGAAGACGTCGCTGCACACACATTTTTTGAATGTGGCATGTGAAATCGATGGCAGAAGACCTGGTTGGCACATTAACAGCGGACAATTTAATCAACGTAATGCTGGAGAGTGAAGCAAACTGGAGGATTATCCTGAAATTCGCAGCAATAAGCGTGACCTGGACGCAGGAGCGCAGATTTAAATCTCTCAATGAGAAAAATGGAACGCCACCCTGATGTAATGCAAATGTGGTTCCAAGGTGGGCGACGGTTGCTTAGAGGGGGAGTTTTTAGTGATCTGCAAGTGGCACAAACCGTTGCTGTGACTCACCCGCACAAAAAAAAATATTACCTGCTAGACAAAAAGCGTTTCCTAACCTCAAAAAACTGAAAAAGCTGAAAAGAACACAAGGGAATTGTTTATAGCATAAAGGGGTATACCAAAATCGCTATTTTGACATTGATCGGTCAATTGCATGGTAGCATCACTGTGGCATAGATCCGACCTGAGCAATTTTTTTTTAAGTTTGTACCGTTGCCAAATTTCAGATCGATATTTCAAAAACTGAGCAACTATGTATTGTAGTTTGCTTATATACATTCAGACGAACGGATAGACATACGAGCATGGCTAAATTGACTCAGCCTGTCATGTTAATCATTTATGTATATATATCTTATAAGTCTCCGATATTTTATACTGAGTCAAGTGGCAAACTTAATAAATGTTGTTCAGCATATAAAAAATAAAACATTAACGAAATTAATAAAAAATAATAATTAATAAAAAAATATAATTGATAAAAAACAATAATAAATAAAAACAAAAAATGGGAAAGAAGTAAAATTAGCGACGGGCGCATTGTTTGCAAATTTTTGGCAATTCGAGTCTGCCATAAACTCAAACGCAATCTGCTTAGAACTATTTTCAACTTGCTTATGGTTAATGCAAAGTAACTTTTCATCAAACTAATATAAATTTTAGTTGAAACATTATTATCAGTAATTATACGTACTAATTTGAATTCTATGTGATTACAGCAAATTTCTAAATGGCAGCCACTCCCCTAATTACTCACAATATAACAAAATATTGACGTACCATTACAACTACACACACATATTATATCTAAACTACATACATACATATATATGTATATATGTATATCTAATTAAAATCTGTCATATCCCGGTAATGGGTGTCACATATGCGCCCAGCACAAGCGCCGCTCAGCGCATGCTTTGTGTAAATATTCAGTCAACTTTGTTTTTGCTTTTAAGCGCATTTTGGACAATTTTTAATTGCATAGTCAATTTACAAAGCAATTTAATGGACAATGTGCAATGCAATTTTTTTTTGGTTTGATTACAATACTTAATATTATTCGCTTACAAAATAGGGTATGTGTTTTAAAAGTCATACCTTATGATCGTTGAATAATTACTGCATAACCACAATTGAAATGGATGGCAAACATTTGCTGCGCTCCTTAATGCATGCACACACACATACATATATGGAAAGTAAAATAACTTTAAAACCGCTCAACAACGCGCATATGACTTGCTTGTTGCATGATGAGCATTGAATTGAATTTAAAATTTTGCAACTAAAACTAAACGTTGTTGTACTTTAAAAGAGGGCGTTGTGTGGGAGCGCGCAGCTATGGGCGGGCACTGTACTTAATACTGAGCATTTTATCTTTAATTTCTATTTTTTTATTTTTTGCGCTATACAGGGTGCTAAATAGCAGCTAGGAGCTTGGCCGATGCTTGCTGACAGTCGGTTCTACGTAAACGGAACGGACCCGGTGTTTTTATGCGGTCAACTACGGTCAACTCGTCAACTAAAACAACAACAACATGATTGATACTGACGCTTAAACGCGCTTTTAGGTGCTGCGCTGGTTGTTGTTGTCGCCGAGCAAGTCCTCAATAGCGCCAGTGAGACGTCCTTTGCTCAGCGCATCCACGAGCATGCGCAGACGTTCCTCACGCTCCGAATGGCGACGCTCCAACGACGAAACCTGCGTTTACGTAAGACAAAACAAAAACAAAACATTAAACATTGGCTGTTAAAAATTGTTATTAAACTGCAATTAACCTACAAATATACAGTTATACGCTTAAATGAATAACTTTAATTTCGAACATGAATAATTTTTAAGCGGCAACGTTACAAAGTCGTATTTAACTAGCAAAATATTATGTCGTAATACTTAGTTAAGTATGGTTGAGCAACATACAAGCACATTACTACTTTCGAGATCGAACGCTGAAGTGGTAAGAAGCGCAGCACAACAACAATATATCAAACAAAATATTATTATGTAAAAGTTAATTAGTTGCGCTCGTATATTAAATGATAAATGACCGAAAGAGCGCGAAGAAATGCGTAGCAGCGAATGAACTGTTAACAATTAAAGCAAAGCGGAAGGAAGCGTCAGCAAAAAGCAAAGCGTACATGAAAAATACCGCTTTAAAAATCATAAAAATGCGCAAAATTACAATTACAAAAATACAATACATATCACAGACATATATACATATGTATACATGTATGTATAGTATGTGCGACAAAAATCATAACAATCATAAATAATAAGATTTCCAAAGAAAATAGACTATAAGCATTGTGCCAAACATTATATGGCAATTAAAAAGCAACAAAAATCACATAAACGCCAACAAAAGCGAATAAATTCATTTATAAGTACGTTGTCGCATATTACACGCTTGAGTTTTGCTGTTGCATTATGACGCTTGTAAAAGTTTTGCACTTCATATGATTGTATTTAATTGATTTTTTTATAATTTTTTTTTTTTTATTTTTTATATTTTTTTTTTTTTTAATTTTTTATATTTTTTTTAGTTTTTAATTTTTAAATATATTTTATTATTTTTGATTTTTTTTTTTAATTTTAATTTTTTTTAATATTTTTATTCGTGCGCTTTTCTTGTGCTCGGACATTCAGTGGCGCGTATGCTTTTTGCTAGACTTCTTTTTCTTTTTCACTGTTACCGGGCTAACATTGTCGCTATGGCAGCTTTCCAACGCCGCTTTACATTCAGTTTGCAATGCTGCGCTGCATTCGCTTATGCTGCTGTTATCTAGCAGACTAGCAGTGCTCGTGCCACTCACCTTGGCTTTCAGCGCATAGTAGTCAACTGGCAATTTGCGGCGTTTTTGTGTGGCAAATGCTTCGTCGCGCTCGTTGAGCCGTTGTTGTAGTACGCGTACCGTTTCATGACACGAGGCCAACTCACGTTCATGGGCACTCTGCAGGGTCTTCAGCTGTTTAAAATGACAAAGTGTGATACTTCTTTAGTGAATATGTAAAATATGCATACTTTAAAGTATTTTTATTTTAGTGAAAAATTGCTTGAAATGGCATTAGCAAGCAAGCAAGTAATTCTTATGTTGCACTCACATCGTTCAAACGCTTGTCATGTAGTATTTTATAATCCGATTCCAGCAGCTTGAGTTTGTTTTGCGCCTCACGCAACGTTTGACTCTCTGTGGTAGCGGGCATTTGGTCGCTGTGCGCTTGGTTGTGATGCAGTGCCTCGTGACTACGCCGTGCGATATTTAAGCACGTATAGCTGTTCCACTGTGACTTGTCGGATTTTTGTGCTATTTTGTGGGGAATAGAGAAAAGAAGAAATTTTGTAAAAATTTGCGAACAAAAGTTTCTATAGATATGTAAACAGAACAAAAAATTTTGTAAACAATCGATAAGTCGATAATTTTTATAGCCTGAACAGGGTGTATAAAGTCTGCCATAAAGTTTTTAATACCCAGAAGAAAACGCATGACGAGATGAGTCGATTTATCCATGTCCGTTTGTCTGTCCATCTGTCTGAATATAGACGAACTCGTCCCTCAGTTTTTGAGATAACGCTCTGAAATTTTGCACATAAGAAACTGTTCATTTGTCGGAACCGCCGATATCGGACCACTATATCATATAGCTACCATACAAACTAAACGATTGAAATCAAGTATCTTCACGAAATTCGGGATGGGTTATTTCCTAAGACAATAATGTAATGAAGAGGGAAGCGACCCGTATTTGCAGACAAAAAAAGAGAGAGGCCGAAATGCGCGAGTATGAAGAGCTTGACAACCTGGCCGACAGGCGACTAACAGAAGGTTTCAAAACCGGAGCATACTCTTGTAGAACCCCCAGAGGTGATCTGAAATTATGAAGGGAACACTTCTCTAGCTAACAAGTGAAAGCATAACACCAGGAGATAGTGAACCTGATTCCCTAATCGATGAAGATGCCACTGCCTGTCCATAAAAAAGTTCGAATAGCAATTACCCGTCTGTAGAACACCTACAGCGGCGGTGGCCGATGGATCGCCGGCCAAGCTATTCAAATACGGCGACAAAGAACTGATAAGGAGGATACATAAGCTTCTTTGTAGAATATGGTCGGACGAAAGCAAGCCCGACGATTGGAATTTAAGCCACTACAAAGTGGGAAAAGTTTCCTAAACTATATTCTATAAGGTTTTATCGAGCCTGGAAAATCAGCAACTGACCATGCACCAAATCTAGAAAAAAGCTCGTGAAAAGAGGGCCGACACACCACCTCTTTGTCGATTTCAAAGCAGCTCTTGACAGTACAAAAAGGAGTTACCTTCATGCCGCTATGTTTGAATTTGAACAACACAAAAAGCTCTGTTAGAATTGGGAAGGACCTCTCTCTCTCGATAACAAACGTGGTTATAGATAAGACGACTCCCTATCGTGTGACTTGTTCAACCTACTTCTGAAGAAAATAATTCGAACTGCAGAACTAAACAAAGAAGGTACCATCTTCGACAAGAGTGCACAACTGCTGGCGTATGCTGACGATATTAATATCATTGGCCTTACCAACCGCGCCGGTAGTTCTGCTTTCTCCAGAATGGATAAGGCAGCGAAGCAAATGGGTCTAGTGGTGAACGAGGGCAAGACGAAACAAACAGCCATCGCACTCGCGACTTGTCTCTCACGTCATTGCTGATAGTCATAACTTCGAAATCGTAGACAATTTCGTCTATCTTGGAACCAGCATTAACGCCAACAATAATGTCAGCCTCGAAATCCAACGCAGAATAACTCTTGCCAACAGGTGCTACCCCGGAATCCGTAGGCAATTGTGAAGTAAAGTTCTCTCTCGACGAACAATGACCAAATTCTACAAGTCCCTCATCATCTCCGTCCTGCTACATGGTTCCTAGGTATGGACGATGACAACTTTAGGAGTTTTCGAGAGAAAGTTTGTGAGGAAGATTTATGGTTCTTTCCACATTGGCAACGGCGAATACCGCAGTCAATGGAACGATGAGCTTTACGAGATATAGTTCAGCGAATTAAGAAGACAGCGGCTACGCTGGCTAAGTCATGTCGCCCAGCTCTGAGAGTATTTGACGCAGTAGCCACCGGGGGAAGCAGAGGAAGAGGAAGACCTTCACTCTGTTGGAAATACCAGTTGGAGGACCTGGCTACACTTGGAACGTCTGGTGTGTTTAACGTGGGTACTTACTGACGACAGTCTTACCCCACGGCGCTCAAAAGCACAGTGGATCAAGCCAATGCGTTGATCAGCGCCCTGAGAATGCTAAGCATTTTCAGTACCAATTGGCAGTGTGGAATGAACACACTAACCACCCTGATAGGGTTAGAGGCCCATCTAAAACCTCTGCCGTGCTTTGGGTCCGAATCTCAGATTGGCGCCAAATAGCGAAAAGGAAGAACGACTGACGCGCTGTTGCAAATTCGGCTATAACCACGTAAGCGGTGTCTACGCCAATTAAGAAGGAGAAGATCCGTTCATATCAAGGCTCAAAAAAACCTTCATACGGTTACAATGTTGTTTTAATAATAATGCCGTACAAAAGACCTCTCTCTTAGTAACATAATATGGACCTTTTTTGTTAGAAATTTCTTGGGTGTTCGTGAGTGAACCGAACCGCAGATGCTGTTATCAAATAATTAATATTGTATAGAATTTAAAATATATACATACATATCTACATATATCACTTTCTAAAATATTTTCCTGAGAAAACACAAATTCCAAATTTGTCATTGACTAAGGTCGCCGTTCGACGTGCTTTTATTTTATGTTATATACGAAAATATACAATATCAACTATTTTGTTTACTTTATTTGCTTTAACTAATTCGCTCAAGCTTGTTTCTTCCCCTACTAACAAGCGCCGCATCACATTAGTTTACAGTGCTAAAGCACCCAGCCACTTTCTTCGCCCACAAACAATCAACACAACACATACAGACACAAATTTATGCGCGTAAATTTCACCGCAGCAAAACGCGTGTACCTCAGTGACATCTTCTTATGCAGATCAATGCACTATTATGCCACTAACCCCACCCACCCGTTCACCACAAACACTCACATCTGTCAATGTCTTATTCAAGTGTGGCTGAAGTTTCTTCTTTTGGTCACTAAAAAATTATGCAGCAATTTAAAATTTTAATTTCTTCCCGCTACCAAGCGAATAAATAAATTGTACACATAAAACAAAAAAAAAAAACAATTAACAAAACGTTACATAATAAGCAAAGCGATTAATTTTGAAAACATCGTCAAAGTAGCCGCTGAATAACGAATTAATTAAAAAATCGAATATAAGCCGGTAATAAATGTGTAAAAACAAAAGCAATAAGCTACGGGTATTGTCAAGAAGACACACCGAAGAGCCTGCTACTTTCGCTTTCAAAACAAAACTTTTTCTTTCGACGCAAAGACACAGACAGACAGCAACACACAGCTAAAAAAAAACACAACTAAAAATAAAAGAAAACAAAACAATGCACACTTTATAGAGGTTATTAACAATAGACAAAGCCAAATGGAGATGATCAATACGCCACGCTGCGTTGACTGCTACAAAATGTTGCGTTCGCTGACATAATAGAGTGAGCGTGTAACGCGTGCAGTTTGCGTCGCATTGCTGCCGCTGGCAATGATAACGGCGACCACAGTGGCATTTAAACGCGACGCACGTGGCGAAGGTGTGCTAATGGATAATAAAACAAAAACGAAACTATACGTTATCTATGCCAAGTAAATTTTACATGCGCGATTGAAAGAAGCTACTACGCACGTACATATATACTTTTGTACATGTTGCGCCGCCGCCCTTCGCTGCGCACAACGCGCAGAAAAAAAACTCACCCAAGTGTATTGCACAAGCGCGACGGCTGTAACGGCATTTGAACACACTCAAGTAATCAATTTCCCATTTCTATGTACAAGTATGCGATCGAGCAGAGAAAGTCAATTAATCAACGGCATAAATGTACTCTTCACCAGCAAACAGTGGGAGTTCACGCTAACGCCACGCGGCGCGCAACCTAACATTAAATAATCGAAAATGTCCATTAGTGGAAAATTTGGCAGCGGTGCTGGGAAGCAAGCGCTTACTGAACGCCTGCACGTGCAGCGCGTTACTTATTAATACACACTACAGTTACTTATATATACATACATTCAAAGCGCACATGCTCACCCTCTTTCTCGCGTTGCAATTTCTTTATTGTCTTCTTGCACTCCTCCAATTCGCGCGTCAGCCGTTGCATGGCCTTGTCCTTGATCGCCAAATCGACGCGCATGCCGCGTATGGTGGCCAGCAAGTGTGCATCCTCTTTGGCCGCTGCGTGTGCGTGATGTGCGGAAATTGTCAAATCCGAATGTGAGACAGGCAGTTTCGATGCAAGCGCCGAGCTGAGTGTGCCCATGGCGGTGGCGAACGGTTTGCGTATGCCGCTTTGTTTTGAGTTTGGCCGTGAGGTGTTGGGCGTTGAATTGGCGGTGCTGCTGGTACTTGAACTTGCCGAATGTACGGCGCTCGAGGTGCCAATGGTGTTGGTGCTGTGATCGCGTGTATGCTTCGTTTGTACCGTTTGTGTGCCGGTAGTGTTGGTGCTGCTGTTGTTCGCACTGGCATTGGCATTAGCATTGGCATAGGTGGTGGTGGTGGCAGTGTTGCTGGCGCTGCCTCTTTCGCCAGTTGTGTTTACACTAGCGCATTTGGTTATATCGCCGCTGCAGCCTGCCTCCTGCTCAACGGCCACGACATTGGCATCGGTTTGCGTGCAATTGTTGTAGTAGCTCTCAGCCTTCTTGGAGACAAAGTAGTCCAGTGTGCGCACTTGCGATTCGATCTTTTCGTTCAGTTTCGTATTGATCTCCTGGAGGCTGTTCGCATGTTGATTTCCAAATTAAAAAGTATTAATTTGGCGTGTGAATTCTTTAACACAACTTACCTGAGCACTTGTGTTTCCAGATCGGCTATGTGCGTCTCATATTTGGACTGTACTGAGTTGAAGCGCGCCTGCACATTTGCGAGTATTTGTTGTGCTTTTAAGTCTTGCTCCTTGGCATCCGACTCCAACTGCGCTATACGCTGCTCCAAGAGTTTGCGACTGTTGACATTCTCCTGGTCATTGCTCGCGCATTTGCCGGAATTTTTGGAAGCAACTATAAAATAAGTCCAAAATTTAGTTTTCATGCTTTTAAGCCCTAACTTAACTATTATGTGGGACTCACCTATTAGCGCCGACACCGAGTCCGGATGCTTGCGCATCAGTATACGCTCCATTTCACGGCACTGTCGCTGCAGATCTTGTATGGTTTTGGCATCTTTGTCTTTTTGTTCCTGCGTACGCTTCCTGTCCTGTCGGCTCTCCTCCAGTTCACCCTGCAGCGTTTTCTGCAAGTTCAACGCCTCATCGCGATCGGCGCGCGCAGTTTGCAGCTCGGTACGCAATATATTGGCACATTCGTTCAGATGTTGCACATCCAACTTAAGCATTTCCGACTCTTCCTGCAGTTTCGTGTTACTTTCACGCAGATCTCGATGTAGCTGCGACAGTGAATCGTGTTGTATGCGTAACGATTTGAGACGTTCTTCGGTGTCCTTTAGTTTCTCCTGCAATTGTTCGATTTCGTGCTTTAGCGCATGCTCTCGTCCCACATTCGCCGCAAAGGGTTCAATGGGCGAGGTGAGCGCGGAGATCATGTGCTTGGGTGACGAGTTTACGGACTTGTCACAGTACGTTTTGGCCGGTAACGGTGTGGAAAGCACTCTGTGGGGACTGTACGGACCAGGCGTGCACGACTGTGAGGATTGCGTTTGGCTGATGCCGCTGTCTGGCGTGGTCATCGAAGAGCGTTGTGCGCCTGTGCAGTAACCACCCGAGCTACGTCGTTCCAGCATGCTGGGACTGCTATGTTGCATGCCGCCGAAGTTGAGTGGGTTGCGACGTGCCGGACTGCCGCCGATCAACTGCATATGTGTTTGTGATGCGTAGTTGACGCTGTGCGCTTGCTGTGTGCTGGATAATGATTGTTGTTGTTGTGTCTGCTGCAGCATTGCATCGAAACTAGGTCGACGTGCCATCACGTTTACGCTGCCGTCTTCACTTTGTTTTAATTTTGTTGGCGCGGCGATACGTAATGACGTCGACATAACGGATGATGATGATGACACGGACAAATGCCCCGTATAAAAGGTTGTTGTGGTTGTTGTTGCAGTATTGGCGGCATTCTCAGCGGTATTAGCATCCAGTGAACTGCCGTCGGCACTCAAAGTGTCGGCGTCGCCACTCGGTTCGTCTTCGAGTTCGTTGGAGTAGTTGTTTGCCGACACTTCATCCAACGCGTTCGACCCACTTGAACGCGCATTGTTGACCTCTAACGGCTGCCCTTCATCATTCAATATTAGATCAATGTTTTCAATACCTTCAGTGATTTCCTCCATCTGTTAGCGGTAAGCGTGTTGGGAAGAGAAGAAAAATTAAAATATTTTAGTTGTTGCCCACTTCAACGTCAATAAAAAATGATCGGAAAATGTAATGGCTGCCCTAAAGCTAAAGTTATTAGAAAATAACCGTTAGACGTCGGGACGAGTACCCATTTCAGTTTACTCATTCTACATTTTCCTTAATTTTTTTAAGATTCCTATACAGACAGATTGTGTGTATGTAATCGTAGGTATGCTACATATGTAAGAGCTCGTTTGGAAATATCAACTGAAGCTGAAGGCTGCTGGCAGCATCGATAATAATCATGTTGCACGTACAGTCAGTGCGATGGGCGTACAACATGTGAAAGCGAAATCCAGTCAATTTTCGTAATTGCAAATCACCGTCAGCAGCCATTTCTCACCCATAGAAAGGGCGTTTCCTTAAAGATTGTGGTAACTACGCCCACATCTCTCCGACTGTTAACAGACTTTGTGAAAATTTCTCATGTTGCGCGCCGCAAGTGCATTGCGTAATGGCAAATCGATTATAATTGAACCTGTCGAGGCAGAATTAAAGTACTAAGGCAAGCATTAGAGCGGCTGAGGTGCATTCGCTGCATTAAAGTTGATTTGATGGCGATTTAAGCGCTTTAAAGTAGTCGGTCTCGAGCACTTGTCTGTTGGTGTATTCGATTACACTTTAAAGATTTTGCAGCGCCGATAATAAATATTAAATATATAGTATAGGAAAATCATTAGCGTGACGAGCTGAGACGATTTATAAATGTCTAACTGTAAATGTCCGTATTAGGTCCTCAGTTTTTGAGAAAACGATCTGACATTTTCAGCGCATCGCTGCCACAAATGGGAGACATCCGTCTGCAAACGGCGGATACAGCGTAATATCTAGGGCTCATCCTGAATAGGAAAGGTTAATGGAAACCGATGGCAGATGGAAGAGAGGCATTGATTTCCTTGTACTGCTATAGGGGAGCCATTAACCAAAGATGGGATCTCTCACCAGAAGTGGTCCTCTGGTTTTACGACACCATAGTCAAGCCCATTACGTTATATGGAGCCTTTATGTGATAAAGACCACACTTGCAAAGAAACTCGAGAGCGTTCAACGAGCGGCGCTCATCAGCACTTAACGCCATTTTGTGCATACTGCCCGTAGACAACTTCGGAAGGTGTATGTCTGCGAAAGTGGCTATCAGACTCAGAGAATCTAAGTTCCTAAAAGAGCACGTGTCTGAACACTCGGAAATCCTCACTCACTTTGGCTTCATACCGGATCACATGGAGTCGCCAAACCGTACTCTGGCTGCTCCTTCTCTACCCATATACCGGCGAGGGAGATGTGGGTGCGAAGAAGCCGTTAGTGAGCTTCTTAACAGCTGAATCAAAGCTTGGGCGTAAAGTTGGTGGAGGGGTTTACTGTCAGGAGATCTCTATCAACTCCAGCTGCAGACGTCCTGACTAATCTAGTGTTTTCCAAGCAGTTCATCTACTGTTTCGGAGTTCAGCCTCCTTCCGAAAGTGACCAGTCACTCGGATAGCAGAGTGAAGATACTAGCCTTGAACTCATTAACAGTGCGTTCAGGTCTGGTCAAGGAGTGCCTAATGTAGCTATCAATAGCATCGAGTGTTTTTGTGATAAGACTGGTATGGGTATAAGTCCACAGGGGAATTGCAGAGAATTGTAAAGCTTATGAGCAAGGCACCGTAGAACCGATATCTGTTTAAAAGGAGCGGGTCGGTGTTCCCGCATCCTCTTGTGTTCTACTACTAAATAAATGGGCATCGCGGAAGCTTGGCCAGCGCTGGGCCTCAATTGTATATGCGCTTTCGTAAAAACCTTTTGTTCTGAGATCGATCGCAAGAGATCTAGTACTGTCAACAGGACATTGCCTTATTGGCACCCATGCTGTAAAGTAGGGAAGAAGATGAGGTGGAAACAAGATTATTTAAACCATTTGAGCTAAACTCCGACTAGGACACGTTAAGTTCTACCTATGAATCGATAAGTGAGGTAAATTTTACCGAACACAGTTTTAAGGAGAATAAAATAGAATGGACAATCCTCACATTCGACCCATACAAATCTCCCTGTACGGAAGGAATCATTCCATACATTTACATGGGCAATAATGGCGGTTTGGCTAACATCGACTACATGATCCTACTTTTCAAATGGGAAAGAAGGTTAAACATAGAAAAAGATGGTTGGCGTAAATGTTAGCTGCGCGCAACACTAAACATTTATGCGGATGGCTCAAAAATGGAATATGGAGTTGGTGCGAGGATATGCTGTCCAGAGTTAGGCATAAGCGGACGAAATAGTGGACGAGATTACCAAGAATGGTGTACGGCTAGCACCCTAAAATGTGACCAACATTGGGAAACCTATGCATTGTCTATACGAGGATCTGGACAGAAGAACATCAATACTCGATGGAACGAGCTACTTGGGTGCATAACTGAAAATATCATGTGCAAAATGGTAGATCGGATGTTCACAAAATTCCTATTGGCACTCGATAGAAGCGACAGGAACGTGATCGGAATACTAACTGAATTCCATCAGATATCGCAAAGGACCAAAACTGGTCTATGCGTAGCCCATTGGCCTACCAGACTAACCTAACCCATTTGTTCGATTCACCGTTTTCGTCTTCTGATCGTCATATTCGAAATGGACCCAAATTTGTATCCAGCTAAGAATTGTCAATATGACAGCATTACTTTTATTATTTGGAAACGGTTTTTTGACATTTCAACAGCAACAAAAATAATGACCATTCCCAACTGGCTGTCAGTGCAAAAAGAAATAGCAGCAGTTTCGACATTAGGATATGGTAGCAATGAAAATACAAAACTACTCTTTGGTTAGCCATATACTGTAATATGTAGATATGTTTTTAGTTATATGTAACAGCTTTGGAAATTTTTTCCAACGATCAATTTTTCTTCTACATACCACAAATGGCTGTGTGTTATTTAAAAACAATGCGAAACCACTTTCCATTTTTTCTTAAACGAGAAGAAAAGTGCTTTAAGTTAATGCCGCACAGTAGTTCACATTTCTATTATAAGCATTTAGCTACATACGTACATGTAAGTGCATTGTCTATTGTACAAAATCCAGAAAATCCACTAAGACGAACACACAGCAAGCAGTTACAACAATAAACGCTGTCACTTTCAACGATGCCGCATGCGATGCCACCACCAGCAAGCGACCGACCGACCATAATGTGCACCACCGTTGAACCAGTGCGACAAGTAAACAAAACGGCCAACTCTTTACCACTTTCAGACATCCACACAAACATATGTACATATGTAGTATAATGGCGAGTGGCCGAGTAAGTGAGCTTACAGATCGACCGCGCTGAGCAGAGTTTTTCGCTGCACCAAAGCATTAACCCATTTTTCGTCGATCGGAACATTTAATCTCAACCCGGTCACAATGGCGCAAAAGCAAAATAATAACAATAACAATAATGTGGCGCATGCAGCTTGGGCAGGTGTTTAGGCCAAGCTTCAGCGTCGATTTGTAACGTGCCACGGGGCACAATGAAGCCACGGCTGGTGTACCTACAGCCAGATATAAATAACGGGTGATTCAAGGAGAGGTACCTTTTTCAATAGCTTTTCGTTCAACTTATGGTCAACATAATCGGCTACTGACCCTACTATTCACCACACCAACACACATCTTGAGACCCAGCATTCTTTATTATATTCGACCGAATAGACCACGTCCAGCACGCTGTGAAGGAATTATAGCAGCGGTAGCTGAGAGTGTACATGAAGACTGTGGACTGACGTATGGAACGAATGGATATGTAAACAAGCAAAATTGCCGTATTTGGGACGAAGAGCAACCAGAAGAGAAGAGCTGCCATTGCATCCAACAAATCGGCGCCACTTCTCATACATCGCATCAATCAATGGATTTATTGAAAGAATACTTCGGTGAGCAGATGAATTCAAGTTTTAGGCCGGTCGTTTGGCCACCAAGATCATGTGATACCGTACCATTAGACTTTTACCTGTGGGGATAGGCAAAGTCTTAAGTCTGTGCAGACTATACCCCTTCGATTTAGGCCTTGGAGCAAAACATCACGCGTGCCACTCGCCAGTTACCGGTCGAAATGCTCGAACGAGTCATCGAAAATTGGACTCAACGGATGGAACATATGAGACATAACCGCGGCCAACATTTAAAAGAGATAATCTTCCAAAATAAATGCCAAAGAATGTTATTTCGAATGATAATAAACATTTCCAATAAATTTGAAATTTCTGTGTTTTTTCTTTAAAAAAGTGGGAACCTCGAAATGGATCACCCGCTATCTACAAGTAAAGTACTAACTGTGGCCACAAGCGCTACAATAACACTAAAGCTAACGTCGAAGGTGCAACGCTTGAAACGCCACGGATTAGAAACTATTGAATTTCGATAGCCTTAGCAACGGTCCGAGCTTGAAGTAACAGCACGAGCACGAGCAATGAAGCGTAGCAGTGTGATCTTCCAGCCGTAATACTCTTCTCTGGGCTTATGACAACAACACAGTTTCAATTTCGGTCTATGCTTTTAATATTTTTCGGCGCTAAGCCCTTCAGCTAACTTGTGGCTCGCTAGATAAGTGTTCGTAAAGCTTAACTTGCGGGCATTTGTTGCTAGTCTTTTCTATAATTTTTTGTGCCTGTCAAGTGTTCAATAGAAATTCAGCATGATTTGCTATTTAATTAAATTTGCGCGAATTTCTTTGGAACCTTATCGAAAATTGCTTGCATGTACTTGGGAGCATATTGGATTTCTGAGCGCTAAGCGTTTTCGCTAGGCCAATTCAAGCGCCATGGCTTGCTCATAAAACGCCAACGGCATAAAAGCGAAATTATAAAATCTTAACGATGATAAAAAATACCGTTGAGGACAATTTCACTACTTGAAATTAGATTTAGTAATGTGAGCAGAGCCGATTGTGACACTAGTAAGCGACTTTGCTTCGATAGGAAACCAAGAGTGTTTCATTAGAGAAGTGAAAGGTGTTAAAGATCACATGATTTCTATTGTATAAGCATATGCATTGCTTCAAGTGAGGACAGTAATTATTTTTTAAGTGTTCACATTTGTAAAATAAAAACAAATTTCAGAATAAAACTGAACGACAGCGTTTGAGGCAAGCGAAAGTGAGACCGGCACTTATTGATCGGCAAATAAATATGTAATTGAAATAAGTAAATCACAACAATACTCAGGCAGAGTAATTAGTATGTCTAGTATGTGCTTCGAATCGAGTGAAAAGACGTATAAAAAGTTCTTATCTTTTCATTGAGAAGGAGCCACGGCTGAAATTTAAAAAACTCTTAAATGATTCTTTCTCATATACTTCCAAGCGGCTCATGCAGCTGGCATCCGTTAAGATGTCCAACCTGACGGTGTCAATCCCGATCGCACAGTATACGCCTAGAACTCCTACGACCATTGAAAGATGGACTTTGCTGAGAGCGAAGAGTTTCCTATACTTCTTTCGATTTACCCTGGGCCAGGCGGACCTTGCCACTGCACAGCTGTTGGTAGTTGGCTAATTCTTGCTGAGCTGGTCTGAGCCCCAACAGTTCTATAGTGAACCACTTTACATACCGTAGTCATTGAGTCTGAAGCATCTCTTCTAAAAAGCTCATCAGCCTTATAGTTTTCTGAAATAATTTGACCAGGTATCTTAGCAGTTTAATCACTAAATAACTTTATTCTCGATTAAGAGTCTAGACGTTCTTTCACTACCCAAGGATAATATCACTTTTCTACTATTGGAGTTGATATTCACCACTCTGAAGAAGTCTGCGTTTCAGAGCAGTAGATTTAATGCTACCTTTATTGTAGCCACCTCCGCTTGGAAAACGCTGTAGTGTTCAGGAAGCATAAAACAATATCCTCAAGCTCCCATTCGAAAAAATTTCACCGCCCTTCTCCTCCAGCGAGTCCTTCCCTCTCACACCTCCCTCAAAGGCATGTAAGTATATAAGTAACCCTGGGGCTAGGTCGAGCGACCTTATAATCCAAGTATTATGTAATTCAGACAAAGTGTGCGAGGATTCCAAAGTGCCGAGGCTCGCAGTCATTTAACTACCCTGATTCTGCAATGCGGAGGGCAGCTCTCGAGGTCATATCAGACTCGCAATCATTTAACCACCTCTGAGGCTTTCGCGGCAATACATCTTGTGGCTATGTTCAGCAAAACATTCAGCGCCATAGTTGGGGTGGTTCGCAGTGCACCGCAAAGACTGATGAAAACAGCCAGTTGAATATTCGCCAATTTTTCGCGAACTTATAGGCTGTTCACGATAAGGTGGTTATCGGGTTATGTGGTTATGTGATTAAGTAAACAACAACAAAATGCGGTATGACAAAATAACCAACTTTGACCAACCTAGGCCCTTGTTTACAGATTATGAGGTTGTTTGCTTATTTCCAGTGTTAAAAGGTCGTTGGAATTTTACTAAATGGCAGCACAAAAAATAAATAAAACTAAGCGATTGGCATTTCCATTTAGGTTTTCTTATTGGAAAATGTGCTATTAACAGCTGTTTATTGTTTACAATCAGCAAATTAAAACCGAAATAAAAAGCATCAAAAAATAGGAGATGAGCGAATTGGCATTTGCTGACGCGCAGCATTTGTAAAAATCTCCATCGTCAAAGCAACACAGAACATTTTCTAGCGAATAAATAGATTTTGGAACATGGAGTTCATCTTCCCGTGTACTACAGATGATTAAAGTTATATCCTCTAGCAGTTCTTCTAATACTTCATCCATTGCATTGTGACACTGTTCAGGGCGCAAAATGTCTGCAAATTTTTTGAACTCTTAAAATTCGGATTATTTAATGAGCACACACCTTCAATAAAGTCCGTTTCCTGAATAGCAGAATTTATTTTAAATTCGATTATTTTGCTTTTTAAACTTTGTTTAGGCTTTTTATAAGTAGGAATTTCATTGAACTAAAATTGTAAACAATGAACAGCTGTTTGTGTAAAAATAAGCAAATAACCATACATAGGATGTTCACGGAGCATAGAGGTTATTTTTAATCTAATAATCACATAACCCGATAACCACCTTACCGTGAACAGCCTATTAGTAGTTTCCAGCGCCTTTCTACCATACAAACACTTCATAGAACTTCAAAGTACTATATTTGGTGAGAGTCCCACCTTTTCACAATGGCTATACGGTAACAATACGGGACAATCGATGCTTTCCTTGCATTTTACTCAATGTTGGGATTTTACGAGTGGTTTCTGTCTAGAATGAGCCCTAGTATTTATCGTTGGATATTGCAGTAGTGGTATCGAAAAGTTTAAATATGGAGGGAAAGTTTCATGTTCGATCTATGCAGACTACAATAATAAAAATGGAGTTGTCTTTCTTAATAAGTACACTTACGATATGCCATAAACACAGATATTTTTTTCAGGCGATCACCGACCTTAATTATTGCGCATACCGGATACTCTAATAATTTTTTGAAATCCATTAACTTTCCAATAGATAATTTCAAGCATTAAGGGAGATTTAGTAAATTAGATATTTTTGACTGTACATATGTATATCAAATGTTTATAAACATTGGTTCATATATGTATAATCTCGTCTCTAAATGAAGAATTCTTAAATATTGGTCTATCGGGTTGACTTCAAAGTGAACTTTCGGACATTAAATATATCATACGTTCAGTCGAGTGTTAAGCTGTGGTTCCATTGGGTCAACTTTAAGCGAACCTTTAACTTTTTTAAAGATAATTACGGTTTCACATCTTGGGAATGAAGCCTCGGTACCGAAAGGTCATCAAACCTCTTTTAACACAGTTTGAGAATAATTTTTGTTTATTGTTGCTAACCTTAAGACCAGCCATGAATTAATTTTTTTAGTGAAAGTGTGAGTTTTTAAATAGCGAGAACTTCCATAATTTAAAGCCTAGAATTTTCAATGAAATCAAGTCGCAAACTTTGCTTCACAACAAGGTCACTCAACTAATAAGCTAAGAACAATGTTAGAAATGATCATGATGTAGGCTGAAAGAATTTTTCATTTCTTTACTAGCATTCTCAAAATCTCTGTAATTTCAAAACATTGCTGTGGAGTAGTTCCATAAGTTAAAGTTTTTTTGAAATCCTAGTTTAGAATGAAAAATACAATAAGGAAGTAAGCAAATCTGTCTGTGTTTAAAAGGTTTATATCTTATAAATCGCCTTATTGCAGATTTGGTGAACAAATATTAAATTCCGACTCTTCTCTTTTTAAATTTTTGGCTTCGAAATAGCTCTTCAAATAAAAAATAATAGGGTTAATGACACGAGATTCCTACTGTAAAAATAGGTATAGAGTAGGCAATTTATATGATAATTGGCGAAAGATATCGTACTTAATAGACTAAGAAAAAATAATAATATACGATTTTTTCTATGCAAAACAATAATGTGGAATTCAGAAAGATTATGTTTAAACTAAGTTATTATATATGCTGGGAAAGCCAACGATTCATACAATGAATGAAAGATCCACACATATACCACGCATTGCAGCATTCATTGATAGCCAAACAAAAGCCAGACTTAAAAATGTTACTGGAGAAACTAGGTCTACAAAAACAAAAAATAGAGTAATAAGCACACAAAACTCAATATAAAAAGTAAATAACAGATTGGAGCCATATATTTGTATATAGTAAGTATTTGTAAATATATAAGTACAAATGAAAATATTTACAATTTGACGAAGGAAAGAAGAAGAAAATCAAAAGGTTATTACACAAATATGTTAAGTAAATAACGAAAAGCAAATAAGAATCTATTGACGGTTAGTATTTATATTTATATTTTCTAAGTTCGTAAGTGGGCTTTATTTGCAGGCAATTTACAGGTAAATGACTCCAGAAATGACTCGTCTAAAGAATGGACTTTGAGCAATCATTAGCCAATGCATTCCATTTTTATTCTCAATTTTTTTAATTTAGAATTTGAACTAATTTCTATTTAGTAATTCTTTTCTACAGATTTCATCTTAAAAGAAGGACAGCAGATCGCTCTCGTCCTATTATACGGCGCGGTACCGAGGCGATATGAGAAAGTATTTGGACCAATCGAGCGAACTTTTCTCCGCAAAGTCCTTGGAGTCGTTTCCTTGGCGGTCAACAAAAACACGGGCGCCCACGCATTAAATGGAAGCAACAAGTGCAAAGCGGGCTGAATGCACTTGGGATGTACAACTGTCGGGACTTTGCAAATTACCATATTGGGGCAACTGGCGAAGTTTTGTGTAGTTGGCCAAGAGCGACCCACGGTTCTAGTGCCAAAGGAGAAGAGGTAATCGATTATTAATTTATTATCCATTATAATTGCTATCTATAAAAATACTATTTTTATACCGATCCTCCCAACAATTATAATCCGATAAAGAGGGAATTTATATGCCTTTACTTACTTGTAGTTATTATATATTTTATGCTTTTCATTGGGGGCGCGCTCACGGCCCGACGGAAGAGTAGGACGATGTGTCATTTATGAGCGCTTGGAGAGCACCTATGAGTGCTGTCCGATGTCAAAATCGAGCACTACAAAGGTTGAGGGTTGAGGCCGATCGACTTCCCCTGGGCCCGAAATATGGTTTTTTGTAGTACATATTAGATTCCAGCATGGAACAATTCATCAAGCAACCTGTCTGTCTCCGGATCAAAACCCCACCAACCAGATCGATTATTGTGCGATAGACGGATAACACGCCTTTTTAGATGTGCGTACGCTTCGAGGTCCTAACATCAACTCGGACCACTATTTTGTTGCAGGCAAGATACGCATCCGCCTCTGTGCAGCAAAAAACGCACGTCAACAAACACAAGGAAAGTTCGACGTCGGGAAGCTGCAATCACAACAGACAGCGGAACGATTTTCTACTTCTCTTGCACTCCTGCTCTCTGAAAGCACTCATCAGCAACTCGATATAATGAATCTTTGGGACGGCATTTGAAGATCCTTACGTACAACTGCAAACGAAACCATGCAAAAGAACAGCTGGTACGATGAGGAGTGCCTTGTCCCAGTGGAGAGAAAACAGACTGCCTAACTCGCAAAGTTACAGTCTATCAGAACACATGCTGGATGGGGTAGATTCCGAGTGTTAAAGAGGGAAGCGAGACACAATTGTAGATAAAAAAAAGAGAGGCCGAAATGCGAGAGTACGAAGAATTTGACAAGATGGCGACAGGGGTAATGCTCGAAAATTCTACGCCAAGATGCGGCGATTAACAGAAGGTTTCAAGATCGGAGCATACTCTTGTCGAACCCCCAGAGGTGATCTAGTGACTGATGCTCAGAGTACACTGAAATTATGGAGAGAATACTTTTCGAGCGTGCTGAATGGCAATGAAAGCATAACACCAAGAGATGGTGAACCCGATTCCTCAATCGATGACGATGGAGCGGATGTTCCATTGACCGACCATGAAGAAGTTCGAATAGCAATTACCCGTCTGAAGAACAAGGCCGGCCAAGCTATTCAAATACCGTGGCGAAGAACTGATAAAGAGCATGCATCAGCTTCTTTGTAGAATACGGTCGGACGAAAGCATGCCCGACGATTGGAATTTAAGTATGCTCTGTCCATTCCACAAAATGGAAGTCCCCACAATCTGTGCTAACTACCAAGGGATAAGCCTCCTAGCTCCTTCTATCGAGCGTATTGTATGACAGATTAAACCTCACTGTCAACAACTGACCAGATATTCACTATGCGCCAAGTCTTGGAAAAGACCCGTGAAATGAGGATCGACACACACCACCTCTTCGTCGGCTCCAAAGCTACTTTTGACAGTGGCTAAGTGTCTACGTGTCTACATCAATGAAAAAGAAGATATATTCTATGCAAATGCAACGCTTTGCATAGGTAAAGATTCGTAACTATCGGCCGAGAATGCTTTGATGATGTCTCGGAGGTTTCACAAATAAAACCTTTTGAAAGGAACACAGTTTGGTACATATAGGAGATTTCAGTCCGGGTGGTTTCACAATGGGTCCTCTAAAGGCTTAGGTGCGTCGCTACGCAGCCACAATACCTAATGCTGAACTAAAATCGACTTTATTTTTCATAAAATGCATTGTCTCTACGATGATCTGGACAGAAGCATGGTAATGAAAACAAAAACTTGATGGACCGAGCTACCTGGGTGCAATACTCCAAAAGTTATGTGCAAAATGGTACGTTGGAAGTACACAAAATTCCTATTGGTACTCGATAGAAGAGACTGCAGAAACATGATCGGAATACTAACTAGTCCACTGTCTGGTCCCGATACACGGCCGCGGAATGGGGCTGACATATCGAGAAGACTGCAGGAAATGTCTACAGCAAGGAACCAGGGAAGCAATGGAGCATCTCTTGTGCACTTGTCCTGGTCGCAGAGTCTGTTAAAATTCGCGTCAGGCGCAGGCATCCTAAAGGATGACTACTCTTCTTGAACTAAATCTGGTATCACAAAGGACCAAAACTAATCTATGCGTGGCTTATTGGCCTACCCGACTAACCTAACCTAACCTAACCTCATAAATTAGAGAGGAGCAGGCGCTCCTGTTTCAGACTTATTTGGAGGTTTCTTTGGTTTTCGAAAAATATTTTCGTTGCGAGTGCCTGTTACCTAACATACCTATGGTTACGTTGCATTGCTGTATTATATATGTATAACCCTCCATAGACAAAATAAACATTTTTCCTAGAAAATTGTTTTTTTTTTTCGATAAAAAGAAATACAAAAGTAACAAGATGTATGTATAGATACTATAATGAAACTGCAAATGAGCGAAAATTAATCGTATTAAGAGCTGGTGATATTTAAAGCGGAAATATGCGCACACAAGCGCCCAAACACATGCATGTATAGCGCCGCGACTATTATGAATTCATGCCAAATAAAACGACAACATTAAATGGTATTAAGCGCACTCACACTCACTCCAATTTATAGACGAGAGAAACGTTCAACGACAAGTACATACACACACATATGGACAAATGGGCGAGTGCGCGCTTGCGCGTCGCAAAAGTCATTAAGAAAGTAATGCTCACCGCGCGCCATCAGAATTAGACACAATAGCTGATGCTGAGCGCAAGAAAAAATATGAAATATCGCTGTAGATCAGCGCAGAAGCGCGCGCTATGGCGCTAGCAGCACGAAGTTAAATACAGAAATAAACATTTAACGAGCTTAACGATAAGCGCTCATCAATCAACAGCGCGCCGAGCAGCAGCGGTGCTGTAAAACCGCGAGTGACACTTGACTCTCAACAAAGAAATTACAAGATGCACACATACAAACCTATACGTATGTAGAGTGGACGGGGAGCTTTGTTGAGCTAAGCGCTGAGCGCACCACGAATTATAAGCGGTTTTCAGAGCGTATGCGCATCAAAGGCGCCTCAAACTCACGTCATCATTGGCATCTCATTTACATACACATCACGCTCTGGTATTTGCCTTAAACTCTAAACTCTGCATGTCCAGCAAGTGGTATTTGTGTGGCTCAAAACAAATTTTAAGCAACGCCAACAAAAATGAACGAAGAAGAAAGACAAATAACAAATGGTAAAAACGTTGGCGACAAAACATAACGCTAGCCAGCGGACGGCGGCGCAGCCACTGCACAAGAGACGACGGGAAGCTAGAGTAACTAGACAAAAGAGACACCAGCAGCAACAACAGCGGCGATGGCGACGGCAACGCTGAGGTGGAACAACGTGTTACATGTAGTAACGGCAACGGCTAGCGACGAGCAGCTGCGCGCTGTGTACAACGAAAACGAAATGGAATTACTTTCCCAATCGTGGTATAAAATAGCACTACGGGCATGTGGCTTGTCTTATTAGTGTTTAGTGTCAGATCTCGCAAAGATGTGCGCCGGGAGATCAAAAATGTTTCAAAAATCGACAACGTTGTCGCCTTCAGCGCGGTTCGCGTTCTACGCAATCGCTCTACTGTTACTTTCCTGCGCCACCCAACGCGCGTCGTCAATGTCACTCGAACGTTTGGGTGTCGATCAGAATGAGTTGAATTCGGCGGTCATTGCAAATAATTATGAAGAGAAAACGGAAACGGATAATGGTGCCGTTGTGGTGGATGATATGGAATTGGAAGCAGTGCCCGCTAGCGGCTATACGGATGCCTATCTGTTAGTGCCAGCCGGAGGTGCCACCGAGCGTGAAAGTGTTGAAAAGAATACAATTGAAAGTGCGGGTGATTCAAATGATGCTGCCGAAGAGCCACAACTCAACGAAGCAAGCGATATGTTGATGATTGAGTCCAATGATGCGCCTATGCATGTGTCCTTGCTCGCCGTGCCCGCTGAACAAACTGAAACGGTCGATGCGGATCAAGTGGCGCAAGTGGCGCAAGCAGAAGAAATCATTAACGACGATGAGAGTGTCGTGGACGAAGAACTACCCAATTTAGATGATAAGATTTTGGAGATTCCCATCGAACCGGAGCTTCAGCAGGTCGTGCCTGTAGTCGCTGTGGAAGTACCAGTAGAATCCATTGAAAAAGTGGATAACGCAGCCGCAACCGCTGAGGTGGAACATGATACACAAAATGAGGATACCATTAGTGCCGAACATGAAACTATTGCCGACATGATTGCCGATGCCGTTGTGGAAGTCGAGAAGGATATGGAGAATGCGCAGTTGGCTGATGAGCAGCCAAGTAATTTAGTGCCAGTTGAGAGTGAAATATTGGACGAAAGTGAAACGAATGTGCAGAAAAACGAAGAAACTGATAATATCCAGGAAGCTGCGGAGCAGGATGCTATCGAAAGTTTGTCTGCGATGGAAGAGGATTTACTACCCGAAATCGTTTCAGTGCCCGTGGAAGCAGTGCACATTGAGCCGGAAAACAGCAAACCCTTGCCTATCAGTGACAGCACAGTGAACGAGGTGAATGTAGAGGAAAACGAAATTAAAAAAGAAGAAAACGAGCATTCCCCAAAGAATGAAATTGCTGAAGACGCGGCAAGCAAACCTGATGAAATTATTGCAAATGCAGAGCCGGTGCCAGAAGAAATTGTGGAGGTCCAACCAGAAAGCACTAATAATGAAGATACTCTAAATGAGGAAGAGTCAAATGTGTTACCCGATACTATTATGCAAACTCAAAGTCAAGAAAATGAGATTGCAAATACTAATCCAGAGGCTGAAAGCCCAAATACGGAAGATTTGACTAAAGTAGAAGAAGAAAGTGGTTCAGCGCTTAAGGACGAAATTAAAGTAGAAGCCAGTGAAGATGGAGTAGCTACGGAAGAGCATGAAGTGAATCCCATGGCCGAAGCCATTGAAAAGGAAATTGAAGCTGAACTGGCAGAAATGATTGCCGAGGATAACAAGGCTGAAGAAACCAATGCTGAGGCGCTGACACCAAACGGAGACCACCTAGAAGATACCAACAAAGACATGGAAATTACCGGGGATAAACACATCGACGAAACTCAAATCGTTGAGGAAGCGCAACAAACAGAAAATGATCAGATGGCAGAGGAAAGTCAAACTGCAGAAGAATTGGAAGCAGTTGAAGAAATCCAAACCCCTGAAGAACATCAGTTGATTGGAGAAACTCAAACTCTTGAAGGAAACCAATTGGCTGAAGCAGCGCAAATAACTGAGAACCAACAGCAAGAAACAATGAATACCGACGTGGAAACCGAAGAGCTAAAACCGGAAGCCGCTAACCAGCAATTAGATGAAGTTACGCAGGATGCTACGGTAATTGGAGAAAGTCTACAGGCCGAAAATATGGAAAATATTGCGGAGGACACTTTACCAGTGGGAGAAGTGGCGGAAGTCGCTACACCAGAAGAAACTCCTGCTGATATCATTTTTGAGCAAGAATCAACGGCTGAAGATGTTAAAGAAAGCATTAAGCTTGAGGAAACTGCTAGTGAAGACATTAAAGAAGAAGCGCCAATTGCAGACGAATCGCAACCAGAAGAAATTAAAGAAGAGCAATTGGAGCAACAAGTGTCCGAAGCTAACAGTGAGCTGTCAGAATCGGAACAACAGCAGGAATTGACTAATGAAGAAGTGCAAGAAACCGCGGCCAATCAAGCTGAAGTAAACGAAGAGGCAACACAAAATGATAGTCAGCAAATTACAGAAGAGAAATTGGAAGAAGAATCGATGCCAACAGAAGAAGAAGCAGCACCCGAAACACAGGAAATAGTGGAGGAGAAATTGGAAGAAGTGCAACAACTAACAGAGTCCGAAACACAACCAGAAGCACAAAACTTGGAAGAACAACAGGGACAGGAACAAGCCGTACCAGCTGCAGAGTTGGTGCAAGACGAAGAACAACAGCCTCAAACACCACTACAACTTGTAGAAAATCAAGAAGAACAAGAGCAACAACAAGAAGCTCAGAAGACCACGTCTGAAGAGCTGCTACAGCAGGCTGTAGCGGAAGAAGCTCAGGAGCCGCAACAGCAAGCGAACGAGCAAGAAGCTCAGGAAGCTCAACTTGTAATTGCACAACAGCATGCTGAAGAACAACAGGCACAAGAGTCCGAGCAAGTAGTAGAGCAACAGCCATTGGAAGAAGCCGAAGAAAGTGAAAATCTAAAAGAACAAGCAGAAGAACACTTGGAAGAGGAAATCAAAGCGGTGCACGAACAAGTCGAGCAATTGAAGCAAGAGGAATCAGTTGTTCAACAACAGCCAGAAGAACAGATCGCAGAAGAACAAACACAAACTGAGGCCCAAACGCCTGTGGTCCAACAAATACTCGCCGATGCACCTGCAGAAGTACCGCTTGAGCTTGTTACGGAACCGCTGAACGCCGCCCCAATCGAACCCAGCAATTCGTTGCTCACAACGATCATCCAAGTGCCACAGCAACAACAACTATTGCCAGTAAAAGTCGAAAATGATGAAGCACCATTAATTGCAACACTTGTCGGTGTCAACAGTCCACCCGCCGCTGCAGCAGCGCCCACAGTAGCACCACTAAACGTCATGGATAGCGTGCTCAATTATGTGAATGCCTCATTTATGCAACTCAATGGCAACAAACAACAGTTAACCACACAAAATCTAAAGGATGACGATGACGCTGATTTGAATGCACAGTTAAGACGCTACGATGGTGCTCAGGTCTGGAGAATTGTTGTGCAAAGTGATCACGATAGGAAAATGGCGGATGAGCTGCAAACCAAATACGGTAAGTGTGGCCAGTGGCAACTACAACAACAGCTATCACAATAATAATTAAATAGTAGACAACAGGTCGATGCGAACCGTGTATGGTGGGGGTTAGGGGGTAGAGGACAGCGTGTTGGCACAGTGAAAGTGAATGCTTGGTGCGCTTGTTTAGCGGCTGTGCTGGCATTGGCAGTGAAAAGCGCAGGCAAGTGCGCTGCATGAGGAGCCTGACAGGAAGCATGCCTCTGTATTGGTGCATGCACGTATGTGTGTGTGTGATGGCGCTCATTTTACTATGTGACCAAGAGAAAAATAGAAAAATGTCGGCAGATATGTTAATCACTGGCTGTAGAGGTTAGCGTCAATAAGTAGCCGTACTTACAAACCAACAAACTAACTAACTGACAGACACACAAAAAATCATGGTAATTAGGCTAATGGCACTGCTGCAACGTGACGGCTTTTGAACTATTTTCAATATTATACATATGCATGTATATACATAGATATTTTTCACTTTTTATGCAAGACAAAATGTGCAGTTAGAAAGTTTGCAAAACGTTCAAAAATTCGCTTACGCTTCACGTGCCGTCGCAGGCAAATGCCAATGTGAAAGGGATGCAGGCAGGCACACACAGCAAGCCTTGGGCGTTTACAGTGCCATTTTTGATGTGGCAAATTTATTGCGTTCAAAACAAATAGGAATGTGAAGGGTAAATTGGCTAGATAGTGACTTGGCAGCGAAAGTAGCGTCGTTACTGCGCCACTAAAATATTACTTCGAGATTAATTTTTGTATAAAAAAACAAGAAAAAATTTTGAACTACTTTTCACAGTTCCGAACCGAAAAATTTATTTAGAGAGACTCGCATTGCCTAGAACAAACGCAGGCCAAATGTTGTGAAGATATCTTATTAAATAGAACAAATTTCCATATAAGGGCTTAAGTTTGATCGGTCTGTTTGTATGGCAGCTATATAATATAGTGATCCGATCTGAACAATTTGTTTGAAAATTGTAGCTATGCTTTGGATAATGATCTCAGCAAGATTTTGTGAAGATATCTTAGCAAATAGAGCAGTTTTACATACAAGAACTTTATTCTGATTGTTCAGTTTGTATGGCAGCTATATGTCGTAGTGGTTCGATATGAGCGGTTCCGAAGTATTAATAGCACATTGGGAAAAAAGGACGTATGCGAAATTTGAGAACGATATCTAAAGAACTAAGGGACTAGTTCGCGAATATACAGACAGACGAACAGACATACTGGATATGGGTAAATATTGTTTCGTCAATGTTTTTGAAGACTAGTAGACTAAAATTTGCTATATGCATAGTTACACTATCCAATCATTCGTCTACGAGGATATTATTTACTATTTTCTGCTTTCCTCGAAAAACCGCTTTGTTCAATAGATCAACAAATAGCAAGTATTTATACAAAACAGGAGTATCAAAATCAATACTTTGTGAGGATTCATTGTAAACCTTCAGAAAAACTTAGAATATAAAAGTACAAATTATACCACGACCGACATCATCGAAAGAGATATTTCTAAAATATCTAAAATGATAGGCCATCAAAACTTGTCGACAAACTTTGTCTTACATACTGCACCGAAAAATTTGATTTTGATATTTTTTTAAATTTTGTTTGTGGAAAAGTATCTTTAACTCAGATCTTGTCGGCTTAATATTTTTGAAAAAAAAGAAAGTTCATAATGTAAAACATCCTCAAAATAACAAAAGCGAGTCTTAATACCATAAACAAATACAAAAATTTAGAAAAAACTTCGTTGGCCTCGCAGATGCGTCTCTTGCAAACAGTTTATTAATCTGCGCAAGCGCTTTACCTGCTGCATTACTCGGTGGAAAAAGTTGCTGCTGCTCATGCAACACAAATACATACAAAACAGTCGTCAATTGGGCTTCTTTGCTACTCTCTGCACTTACTTAACTGATTTATTTATTTACTTTTAATCATTTGCATAGTTTATTTTTATTGTTATTGGATTTTTTTGTTTTTTTTTTGTTTTTTTCAATTTTTGTAATTTCACTTTAAACGTTAACATTTTGAATTTGCCTAACTGATTTTGTATGCTGCAGCATACTTTTCCGCCACTGAGCTGCCGAGTGCATATAAAACTTTGTTCGCGCTTGGCATTTAAAATGGGCAAAGGAAAGGAGCCTCAGCTGCAGCTGGCCACGAGCTGAACAATGAGAGTAGTTAGCTTTCTTTGCACAGCCGCCAGAGCGAAAGTAAAAGTAAAGTAATTGAAAAGTAATGCAAATAAGTAATCTATATTCAGCTAATGAAGCGAGATATACATACATAAATGCATGCAGAGGAAGAGTAGTGCCACAAAAAAATATATGAAAAAAATTTAAGTTTGTTGGCAAAAATGCGCGCTATTTTCAAATGCACAGAGAAAGTATGCGAAATATAAATATTTTTAAAATTTAGCAACAAACAGTTTTTACTATCGAAAATAATATCTTTTTTATAAATATTTTTTTTATATGAATATATGAATATGCTGTATCAAGGTCAATGTAGCAAGACATACAAACATAACAAACCTATACCTATGGCAAATGACAACCTAAATACAATATCAAACGCGTCCAAATAACTGTTCGTCCGTACATGTGTATATACGTAAATATATACATACATATGTACATATATATGAACACATATACATATGTAGCTACAACAAATATACATAAGTCCATATCCATGCTCTGGCTAATCGCCTGCGCCGTCGTGCAGAGCAGATTCTGATGATATAACGAAATATACTCAACTTTTTTACTCGTGCAATCACAAAAAAGTCTGCAAATAAGAATTTTCTCATGGTTAATGAGTTTGTGATGATAGCAGAAATGTTTATAATGAGTTTTCTCAGCAGGAATTATTAAAAAATATATTACACGCATATTCATATACGCATATATGTATATGTAGGTACATATATACGTATATAATATACATATATACTTATGTATTTATAAGTTAAGGAGCTTTTTCATAGTAATGGTTAAGAATACTTTAATTTAAAGTCTTTTCACAGCGTCACAACGTTATTTGATACAAAAACAAAAATATCTTATAATTGAAAATAATAGAACCTTTAACGCAGAGCAACATACAATATATAATTTCAAATAATTCGAAAAGTGAGAAACCTCTCATTAATACCAATATTACAATACAACGATTAGAAATTTAAAAAACAAATTTCCAATAGTAGCCACCCTCAAAAAAACAAGTTTTTATTTGGATGGAATCGTTCCTTTATTATATCTGTTTCGGAAAGTATATAATGTCTAAAAATATTAAAAAAAAATTTTTTGAACTAAAAATTTCAAGTAGGTGGCAACTCTGGGCAAAATTTGCAACCTATTTAAAAATTAATATATTTTTGAAACCTAATTAAAACTAGTTTGAAGTTTTGTCTCCCCACCTTTTAATTAAAAAAAATCAAAAGGGTGGCAACCTTCCTGCTTTAGTTTTTGTTAATTTTATTCACTTGTATGTTTTTAGCAGTTCATATTGCTAATTTTAACAAATGTTTTTAATTAAAAAAAATGGTGGCAACCTTCTTACTTTGTTTTCATTAATTTAATTCTTTTGTAATTTGTATTTTTTTAATAAAAGAAAAATATTTAAAATTTTCAAGTGGTAAGAATTTGTATTTCTAAAATTAAAAACGAACTATATTTCAAAAATGTGGCAACTTTCATAATAATTTTTTTAATAAGTTGTATTTTTAAAATTAAAAAGAAATTATTTAAAATTTTCAAAGAGATGGCAACCTTCTTAATTTGTTTTTCATTAATTTTAATCGCTTTATTTTTTTTAATAATTTGAATTTCTAAAATAAAAAAAAAATATATATTATTTGTTTCAAAATGGTGGCAATCTTCGTGCTTTACTTTTGGTTAATTTTATTCTTTTTTTTTATATTTTTTATTTCCACGTTTTAAAAAATTTATCAAATTTTCCAAGAGGTGGCAAACTTTTTCTTTTGTTTTTCATTAATTTTATTTTTTTGTGTTGTTTTTTAGTAAGTTGTCTTTTTAAAATTAAAAAAAAATATATTTAAAATTTTCAAAGAGGTAGCAACCTTCTCACCTTGTTTTTCATTAATTTTATTATTTTGTAATTTCTTTAGTAATTTGTCTTTTTAATAGTTAAAAAAAATTTTTAAATTTTCAAAAAAGTGGCAACCTTTTTACTTAGTTTTTCAATAATTTTATTCGGTTGCCTATTTTTTATAGAAATTTGTATTTTTTAAATTTTACAAATTTATTTCAAATTCTCAAAGAGCTGGCAACCTTCTTACTTTGTATTTGTAAAATTTTAAATAATCTATTTTTTTATATGACGACCATTAATTAGTTTAGCGGCCACAGCGGTTGGTGGTCCATGCCACTGAGCTCTGTTTTTGTAATAAAAAACATATAACTAAATAACTAATAAGCTACCGTTATTTTATGCACTACCATAGGTTAAGAAACTCATAAGGCTCTGAGTGAAGTTACAGTAATTAACAAATTTCCATAATCGATTCGTTCCGCAATTTCGTAGCTCTTCAAACAATTGCCGCCTATTCGTACACACACACATACCCATATGTTCATGAATACTTATACTACTTGAATGTAGCAGAAATTATGAAAAAATTTATTATTAATGTACAATCGATCTATTGAAAAATTTTCTAATTTCTTTATTTTTCACTTTTGTTTTTTTGCTTTCTTCCATTTTCACACGAACGCGGCGCGATTCCCATTTGTGCTTTCAACTAATAATTAACCAACCAAACATTAAAACACCAAAAAACAAACTGCAGGTGGTCAACTGTGGAAGGAGGTGAAGCAAGAGGTCGATTACTTGTTGAAGCCACAAGTTTTGGCCGAAGCCGCACAGCATGTACGCGCCGCAAATCTGTCGCGCATCGTTCTCATCGATAATTTACAAAATGTCATCGAAACGGAAAATCCCAGCGCAGCGGAAATCGCACAATACCAGAACCGAAAGGGTAAGTTTTGCTAACTTTTTAACCAAAAACAAGCAAAAGAAATTCACTCCATAGCAAAAAAACAAAAAAATGGCAGACGTTTCCATTAGATGAGCGCCGGTAGGCAAAGCGCGGTGATGTTGTTTCAGGTGTAAATGTGTAACATGTTGACGCCGTCGCGGGCAACAATTCACACTTTATTCAAAGAGCACATGCTTCATCATGCACATATAAATATCCTAACTAAGGGGTATTCACGATGCCAACGTTAACTGTAATTCGTTATACCACAACTCAGTTAAATATTATTTGCTTGCTGTCCTTTCTTACTTTATTTTGCACAAAAACCTCGCTCACAACGGTGTGGGAACGAGTTGGATCTCGCTTGTCATCTTGCGTTCTAGCACTGGACCTATGGACCACGCATATGCTTAGCAGGCTTTGGTCAGCGAACAGCTCCTGTACGATTGCCAGATCCTTCGGGCCTAGAGTAGAACGTAGAACATCAACTGAACTGCATGCCCTTAGCAATGTGCTTCTTATGGAAGTTTTTAGTTTTTTCCACATTTATTCAGTCTCCGGTTTATTTCCACAAACCCAGATCTCGTCACCCGTAACGTTTGATCAATGGCCCGTCTTTGCAAGACTGAGACTGAAACATCTCGATAGTCATACTTTCGACGAACCAAGAGACATAGTAAAAACTGGCATGAACTGCTCATGGCTCTTTGTCGATTTGTGATCAATTTTATGGGAGTTATGATTACTCTTATGAGAGTTTTGATTTTTACTTTTCAGTTTCCGATTCATTTTCATGAACCCAAGTTTCGTCGCCAATAATGACGCGTTTGATAATGTAGGGTTCGTTGTAAATCTACTTTTTTGTGATCTCTACCCGACATCGTTTTTGCAAAATATTTAGGTATTTCGGTCCTTGTCTAGCATTCACAAACTTCATACCCAAAAGATTAACCAACAAATGTTTGATCAATCCAAAAGTGATATTAAGATCCTCTGCTATCTCTCTGATGCCAACACGACGGTTTTTAAGCACTGTTTCTTTAAATTGTCTTTTGCTTTATATACAGTAAACTCTTCAAAATACTTCTAAAACTTTTGCAACAATTCTGCAGCCGTCATTTCATTCTTCTTCTTCTTTATTGCCATAAACACCGCTTACGTGGTTATAACCGAGTTTACAACAGCGCGTCAGTCGTTCTTCCTTTTCGCTGTTTGGCGCCAATTGGATATTCCAAGTGTAGCCAGGTCTTTCTCCACCTGGTCTTTCCAACGGAATGGAAGTCTTCCAATTCCACTGCTTCCTCCGGTGGGAACTGTGTCGAATGTTCTCAGATCTGGAATGCTTTCCTCCGTTCGGACGACATGACCTATTCAGCGCAGCCGCTGTCGCTTATATTCACTGAACTAGGTTAATGTCGACGTAGTATACTTATCTCGTGCAGTCCATCGTTCCATCAAGTGCGATACTCGCCGTTGCCATTGTGCAAAGGACCATAAATCTTTCGCAGAACCTTACTCTCGAAAATTCGCAATGTCCACGCATGGTTTTTGTTCGTCGAGAGAGGACTTTAGTTCTCAATTGCCTACCCAATTCGAAGTAGACTTTTCCGAGGACATCAACCAGTGGGGCAGCGACACCTTCCCAATTAAGGGACTGGACATCCCATGATTCCATTAATAACACAAAATTTCATATAAACTCGTCGTTTAATGAATATAAGTACGTCGAACTTCACACGAACATAAAAAGAATTGTATTTTATCAATCGACAGTTTAAATGTAATCAGCTGGTGTGCAAAGCAATAAAATTCGCGTAAAAAATTGTCGAGTTACGAGGTTAACTAGTTTGAATACCCTCAATGAATAAAAAGTGCGCCGTTATCGTGACAAAACTGCCACCGTGTGCCGAAGGAGGTATAGCGAGAGGAAAAACGGAGAAAACTTTTCCGTTGAGCTGCAAAAAGTAGTTGCGTTAAATAAGTAAGAAAATCAACACAATTTGAAAATTTCGGGGGTTGTTGCATTTACTCATCTGTGTCGTCTGTATGCCAACACCTTCGCACAAAACTTTGGCAATGCAGACAATTCGATGGTGACGGTTATAACGGAGTTAATGGCAATGGCAGTGGTGGTGCCACTTTTATGCGCTGTTTGTGGGGGGTGTTGCGCTGTTGGGCCGTTAGTTACGCCAAACTAACTTTGTCGATATGTTTGCAGCCAGCCACTGTCATAAGGCGGTATGAAAAATGACGTTTAGCTGACAATGGCGCACGCTTGTGAGGACAATGCATGGCTTGCAGTAAGCAAGCAGTGTGGCAAGAGCATGTAATTCTTACACGCCTGACTGCGCTAAATGACTTTTTTATTGTTTGGGTTTGAGAAGTGTTAGTTATTTGTCTTCTAATACATTTTCGATTGTTTGTATATGTGACACCACAAATTTTTGGGCGTACTAACTAATTTATCGAAAATCAACACGAGCACAGGAGCTCCAGTTGCCACGAAAATTACGTACATATTCCCAACTTTTACAAGGGGGAGTTGGCCTCTTGACACCTTTGCCATGCATTGCTAAGTTCTCTTCTAAGCACTTACACCCTTCTAAGTTTTTCGGTGATTTTTGGCTACGCTTTGTTATACTTTGGTATGCCGCGCTTGAGTTTATTTTTCGGTTACATAATGATGTGTAAATTTCGGGCTTTCGTGTTTTGTTACGCCCTGATTAAATGATAAAGTCAATTTTAAGTGCGGCAGAATTATTGCTGCAGTTGACAGACGCTATTGCGACACGAATGTAGTTAAAAGAAAAAATAAAGAGACATATAGCGACACTTTGGTAACTTCGATTGAGAGTTAATGATAGTGGATAGATAACGTGGATTACTAGATAATTTAGTAGTAGAATCTCTAAAATTTGCATAACAAGAAGAGTTTTTCGAGAGAAAGGTTCTCCGGAAGATGTATGATCTTTTGGACATTGGTAACGGCGAACACCGCAGTCGATGCAACGATGAGCTGTCCGAGTTATACAATGTCTTTGACATAGTTTAGTGAATTAAGAGACAGCGGCTACGCTGGCTAGGTCATCTCGTCCGAATGGATGAAAATACTCCAGCTCTGGGAGTATTCGACATAGTATCCCTCGGAGCAAGCAGAGGAAAAGGAAGACTTACACTCTGTTGGTGAGATCAGGTAGGGAAGCACCTGGCTGCCTTTGGAATCTCAAATTGGCGCCAAACAGCAAAAAGAAAGAATGACTGGTGCACTGTTCTAAAGTCGGTTATAGCCGTGCATAGCAACCTCTCTGCACTTGGCATGTACAACTGTCGTGACCTCGCATAGGGTAGAGGCAAGTGGCGAAGTTTTGTGGTGTCAAAGAAGAGAAGAAGAAGAAGACGAATTTCATAAAAGTCAATGTTGTAACAATAAAATATACTCGCAGCGTCGGAATAATTGCAGAGTCATAAAAATTTTCCCAACTAACTGAGAAGGATATAAAATTCCTATTGGCACTCGATAGAGAGACTGTAGGAACTTGCTGGTCAATGTCTAGTGGCGAAACACGCCCGCAGTATGGGGTTGACGGAACGAGAGGACTGCAGGAAATGTATACAGCTGGGCACAAGAGAAACAGTGAATGTCTTGTGCACTTGTCTAGCATTGGCAAGACTACGCTGTAAGCATCTAGGGACCCCAGATGGTATGATACATTAGCGGATTAGCGGCTGCAGGATCTGTTACAATTTATGCCAAGCGCAGGCATCCCAAAGGGTGACTACTCCTCTTGGACCTAACAACTGAACTCCATCTGGTATCGCAAAGAAACAAAACTGGTCTATGCGTGGCTTATGGCCCTACCAGATTAACCTAACTTTTGCTCGAAAAAAACTTTTTAATATTCTAATAGCCTTCAAAGTCCCAAAATCTTTTTTCAGTAGGCAAATTTGATTTTATTATTCAACTATCGAGAGTCATACATCAATTGTAGGGATTTTTCGTTACTATTTTCTCCGTGCGATTAATCTTTTGACTCAAAACAGGTTTCACTGTATACGATTTTTTTCAGGCGGCTATCTTTTCTGGTTTAGACACATGTAAAAATCGACAGAGCCCAGATCCGGTTAGTAAAATTCTAGCAGGCATTTCGAAGCCGAACTCTTGCGAATTTTGCCATCGTTTTCGCTGATCTCTAACACGATAAATCAGTCCTTTCGATGAGCTCACGCGACATCCACTTTGTGCAGAGTTTTCTAATAATGAAATGTTCGAGAACGCTATGTCTTTCACGTCCCTTTTCTATTCTTAAAGTGTCAGCTAACTCTATCAACCAGTACTGCATCAATTTCCTTAAACAATTCCGCATTCGTGTGCATTGCGTCAATTAAGACTGTCTTCAGTTTTACGGACGGCAATCAATCAAATGCACTAAGGAATTGTTTAATCAATAGGAAGGCAATTTCAATTCGAATGTCGAGCTGTTAAAACAATGACGACTAAAGCAAAATGCGAGTCCCCAAATTCTAAATGTAAAAGTGCAACATTGTAACATAAAAGGCGCTGCAATTATCGCGAACCCCCTTTGGTGAACGCACAAACCTTGGACGAATGCCCCAAATGACAAAGGCAATAAGTGCTAAGCCCAAATATACCAATATATACATACATACATATTCTATGCGCATTTAGTGCATTTTCCTTTAAATCAAGTTCAAATCACAGGAGGGGCGGGACCCTTGTACTTTGTAGCGCTTACTTAAAGACGACAGAGTCAAGTTGTATTTATTGTTATTATATTTATACTTTCTGCCATATCCGGCGTTTTTTACGACTGCTTTGGTGGGTGGGTGGTGTTTGTCAAACGTTTTAGGGATTTCACGCTTGAGTGAATTTAATTTGCGCACCACAAAATGGAAAACTTTTTCAATCAAAGAAAGCATATGTGATTTGTTGATTTATTTATTTTTGTTCCTTTTTTTTTTGAATATTTTTAGGACACCGCTTGACTTGGAAGGCCTATCATCGTCTCGCAGACATACATGGTTTCTTTGATACAATGGCAAAAACATATCCCGACATTTGCTCTGTGGAAACAATTGGCTATTCCATACAGAAACGTCCATTGAAAATCTTAAAGTGAGCATAAATATAATATTTCAAAATAATAATAAAAAATTTCCGAACATAACCCAGAAATGAAATTTCACTTGCTTTCAAATCCATGCGCCACACTTTCCACACCCTCACAATAATTTTCATATTCACTTTTTCCGCTTTATAGAATCTCCAATGGTAATCCTGGCAATCCCGGCATCTGGATCGATGGTGGCATGCACGCACGCGAGTGGATTAGCCCCGCAACGGTCACATATATTGCCAATCAATTGATTGAAGATTGGGAGAACTTGCCCGAATATATGCGCAATGTCAATTGGTAAGCCACCGTAAGCCGCACTTATTGCCACTTTCATAGTGAATTCAATTTCCATTCCACTTGTCAACAGGTACATACACGCTGTGGCTAATCCCGATGGTTATGAGTATACACACACCACCGATCGTCTCTGGCGCAAGAATATGCGTTCGCATGGCCGTCAATGCCCCGGTGTCGATTTGAATCGTAACTTCGGTTACAAATGGGGCGGCAAGGGTACATCGGCAAATCCATGCGCGCAAACTTATCGCGGCAGCAAAGCTTTCTCGGAACCGGAGACATTCTATATTTCGAAATTCATTAGCAATTATCCGCGCGACACCTTCAAGGCGTTCCTTTCGTTCCACAGTTATGGTCAGTACATCTTGTATCCATGGGGTTATGATTATCAGCCAACTGCCGATAAAGCGGATTTGGATCGTGTGGCGCGCCAAGCAGGAACGGTAAGTTAAATAATTATTTTTACATTAGGTTAGGTTTTATCTGGTAGGCCTATAAGCCACGCATAGACCAATTTTGGTCCTATTCGATACCAGATGGAGTTCAGCTGCAAGTCATCCTTTAGAATGCCTGTGCTTGACGCGAGTTTTAACAGACTCTGCGACCCCATTATCGATACCTTCTCCAGTGTATCATACCGTGGAAATCCCAGATGTTTACAGCGTAGTTTTGCCAATGCGGAGCAAGTGCACAAGAGATGTTCCATTGTTTCTCTGGTGCCTTGCTCTAGACATTTCCTACAGTCTTCTTGATCTGTCAGCCCCATCCTGCGGTCGTGTGTCGCCAGCAGGCAGTGAACAATTAGTTATTTTTACATTAAGTAACCATAAAAAATTTTATATTTAAATTTTGCCAGATTAGACCACTGTCCCAATGGAGAGATTGCTAAAAAATACTCGATTTTAGTTGTTAAAACAATAGTAGTGAGAAACTGTAGAAACAAAGCATTTATTAGAGGGTAATATTTGTGGTTTTCCCTGAAAATAATCGGTGTTACAATCGAAACTATATAATAGAGTAATTACCAAAAGTATAGTTTTCTATTTTTTGGAAACGAAATTGAAGCACTCTGTAGTTAGCACCCACACGCTAGCGTTTTAAACTAAATTGCATGCCATTAATTGGGTTCCACACTCGGCTGGCCGGCGAACTAGCACGCTCTGCGGCAGCGTCCAGGATGATGGGGCCAGAACCATGCATTGCACTGGGGTCGCACACTATAAAGGAGAGAGGAGAGAGTGGGGAGAGAACAGCATTGGCAGCAGACAGCAGGAATGCGCCATGCCAAACTACTTCTGGGTGGGTATAACCTTGCAAGATTTAAGGAAATGATCAACCTCCCACGAGACAAATTCCGTCCCCTTGTTAAGTTCTATACAGGGCACTGCAAGCTCACGAAGCACTTGTCTAACATGGGCATAGGCTCTGGCGCAAACTGCCGGTTCTGCGGAATGGAACAGGAAATTCCATAACAACTGATTCTAGATTGCCCAGCAATATGCAGAAGCAGGCTCAAGGCTTTAGGTGCCATCTACGTGGACAGGGATCACATCACCTCAGTCACGCCAGCAAGCTTCTGGAATTGTTCAGGATGCTGGACCTTTACGACCTTATGTGATATAGGGGTGGGTCGCAGTGCAAAGCCTCAATTTTACTATCTATCTAAGTCCCAAACTCGACTTTGTTAATTTACATCTAAATTGTCTTCGCTAAGAGACTTGCTTAAACATATTGCGGTTGCTAAATATAAAACTAGAGGCATTTTTTAAAAACAATGTTGTTAAAAAGATACTGAAACTAAAACTTTCCAAGTCTATAGTCTATCAATGAATGTTTAGGCCAATTTACTTGTTTTTTGTCGTACAAAATGCATATGACTGAACAGGTCGTAAATCTGATATGGTTTTTTGGTGAGAATGTGGAAGAACCAATTCTATTTTTGACCAAAACCTTCAAATAAATTAAACTTAGCTTTGGAGCTATAAGTGAACTTATAAACCGGACCCGTTAAAATTAACATTATTATAGCTTATTCTAACAAAAAATTTAAATTAAAAACTATATTTATCACACTAAGTTTATTACTCAGTTCTTAAAATTTAATTTATTTTTCTATAACTAGACCATCACCAAGAAGTCCGGTGGCAAGTACACAGTCGGCCCATCAGCCACGACACTTTATCCAGCAGCCGGCGGTTCGGATGATTGGGCCAAGGGCTTTGCTGGCATCAAATACGCCTATACAATTGAAATGGGTGACACAGGCCGCTACGGTTTCGTGCTACCCGCCAGCCATATCGAACCTAACGGCAGGGACGGTTACACTTTCGCTGAGACGGTGGCGCGCGCCATCACACAGGGCAACAAATACAGTCGAAAACGTGCCTTGTAAAATTGTGGATTAGTTTAATTTTCTAAATTAATTTAACATAATTTATTTAAATTATTTATTTATTAATTTAATATTTATTTATTGCAATGCTGACTTAAAGTTAAGTCTGGCCGGTAAACTACCTAATTAACTGCAAGAAGTGTGTAGTCCAGCAAAAGCCAATTTAGCTTAGTAACGAAAATGCCAATTATAGTAATGCCTATTTATTTATTTATTTATTGTATTTGTAAAAGTAATTTATTACCGTATTTATGTTGTACTGGCTTAAAGTAAGTGTAATTTTGGCCGATTAGTTGCATTTAAATGGACTGAAGTTTGTTTAAACAAATGAAAGCGTACAGACAATCCAAGTGAATAATAAAATGAAATGAAAATGAAAATAATCAAATGTGTTTTTATGTGAAATGCAAATGCAATGGTTTTCGATTGGAATGCGTGCAAGATTTAAGATTCACTACATGTCAGCTGAGTAAGTGTGCTGGCAAAGTTTTCAGACCGCGTGTGTGTGTGTGCGAGTAAATGAGATTTTGGTTATCCACTTGCGTACATCAAAGAAAAGTAAGTAGAGGGGTTCAAAAAAATTCAACGTTAACTTCGGTCCACTTATTTGAGTGCATACTAACCTTTGTAGTCACGCAGAGACATACATTTGTATGTAAGCGGACGGTTGGAAAAGTAATACTATAGTTTGTTACATTCTCGTAGTTGGCTACTACTAAAAATTTTAAGGGGTTCTATACTCCTGAGAATTTCAAAAAACCGATCCTTCCTTTGAATGTAATGGGGTTTTCCATAGGGACGCCACAAAAGTAGACCGAAAGGGACTGCAAACGACGCCATTTTTTCCGCTCTTTTGACATTTCTCTTCAGTAGGGTTTGTCATTTCATCACGGAAGATATACGATTCAACAACGAGTCGGAATTATTAAAATTTACTACCGAAATTCGGAGTCAGTGGCCTCAACTTTAAGAGCGCTACGTCCAATTTATGGTCGTCATAATCGGTCTGTCAGATCGACAAGCATCTAGTGGAAAATTTTTAATCTACAGGCACAGTACAAAATATCCCGTGCCAGTGAGACAAAGAAGTGCCCGTAGTGTCGTGGATATTGCTGCCGCTAGCGCATCAACTGAGACCCAAATCAGAGTCTCTCACCTCGTTCTCAAGCGTTGGGCATCTCTGTGACGTCGTTATGGCGAATTTTTCGAAAAAATCTTGGCCTACATCCTTCCAGATCAAATTGACACCAAAATCGTTGTATGTTCGTGATCCGGGCTGAGTAACTACTTGAAAATGCTTCGTATTTTCATGGCAGAAGCTAATTTCTGGCTGAATGGCTTCCTCAATAAGCAAAATATGCGTTATTGATCAGGCAGCAATCCACAGTACTCCATGAGTCACCATTGCATCTCGAAAAATTTACGGTTAGGCGCAGTTTATGGGATGGCGGAGTCAATGGACCGTTCCTCTTCCGTAATGATCAAGACTGTGAATGGGAATCCCCACCGCTCAGTGATAATCGATTATTTTTGGCCCGAATTGGATGATATGGACTTCGACAATATGTGATTCCAACAGGATAGCGCCACAAGCCACACAACGAATGTCACAATCTAAATTAAACTATTTCCTGTGGGGCTACGTCAAGGCTATGTTCTATGCCAACAAGCCAGCAACGATTGATGAACTTCGTATGAATATCGAACGCGAAATTGCAGCAGTATCGGCCAATTTATGCTTGAAAACTCTCGAAAATTAGGTTCAGCGTCTGGAGTTCTGCAAGAGTGCCGGTGGTGGCCATGCGACAAACATCGAGTTCCATACATAATGGCCTCGATTGCACTTCCACAGGAATCAAGAATTTCATTGATATCCTAAACCGTTTTTTTTTTATTTAAAAAAGTTTTAGTTTGTAGCGCTCTTATTGAAAAACCCGTTACATACATATATTTGAAAATATTCTCAGAAAATGTGAAGTGCATCCAGCGAGTAGTTTCGAAGAAATAAGCGTATTTGTAAGAATCTGAGTGTAATCGGAGGTTGAAATCAGAAAGGTTTACTTTACTTAAGTAAAATTGGAATGATCCGGGTAAGGTTACCTTCTGAAAGTGAAGTGAAAAAAGGCTTAGCAAGAGGAGAGTATTACCTCTAGAAGGATACAGAAAACATAGCCACGCAGCTGCTAGTCTTGTCAGCGCCACAGATTAATCCAAGCGTGGTTAACAATAGCAGAAAGGATTTAAGCTCACTGGTAGGTCAACTCCTCTTGTCTGTAATTTCGGTTCCCGGTCACAGGAGCAGTTACGTAGACGTGTTGGCTAAGCTCAGGAGTCTCTTTACTAAGTATCATTTGGAACATTTGGCTAAGCTAAGGAGCTTTTTCAAAATATTCTACATTAAGATCTATACATTTTTGATTGAGCTTCAACCAATTGTCAAGGCACTTTTGCCACTCGGATTAAGGTTCCTTCAAAACATGTCTTCTGAACGCATGAATCATTCAGTTTTTTTCAAAAAAAGAGGCAACCATTTGCTTAGCAACGCTTCATAGTCCAACAGCTTTTGTTAGATGCGGCTCATTTTGAAACACACATACAGCCGACTGCTGTTTACATTCGGGCTCAACCTTCTCCTTCAATGACAACAGTCTTAATTTGGTTCAACGAGTTGTCAGCAGTCGTTTTTGGAGCAACCACGTCCACAAATCTAGAAGACGGCTACCACAGAGGATAACGCGAAAATAGCTCAAGATCTCGTATTAGTACAGAACGCTGATTGAAGGTGAGCGAGAAAGCGGCGACTATAGCCGTATCAAAATACACTTTTTTCTTTCGTAGGCTAAATACTTATCGGACTGTCCTCGTAAGTTTATACCTAGACAGCTAATATACAGTATATTGATATGGTTTTGACAACTGCACACACTCATTCATACGAATATGACAGAATCAACAATTGCCAGCGCAGTTTGCGCTCCTCTCTTCCCGCTGTGTTTATCTTGCAAGTTGCCATGCACAGCCTTGACCTTCTTTCGGCATTGTTCTTTATTATTTTAAGTTTTCTTTTTTCGTTTTCGGCTACAAAGTATTTAGGCAAGTTAAGTAGAATGCATGCAGTTTGCACGGTTCCTGTCTTTGACGGCGCAGTAAATGGCGTTCTTCATCAAATTTACTGCTGTTGTTGTAGTCCTTTGTGGCACATCTTCTTATAGACGGAAAAGAGAGCGTATAATGCATACATATTCATGTTATAGTATATGTGCATATATATGTATGTAAATGTTTTATTCAGCGTCGCAATCGATATCCTGACAAGTGGATTTCCTTTGCTTGCGGCAACCTCAAAGTTATTGGCAATTGTCAATTTTATTGTTGGCTTAAGGGACATATTTTGTGTTTGTCGAATATATGAGATTGAAAGACACATTTTCTGAGGCATATGTTCATGCATATACTCACAATAAAACTTAAATTTCAGGCAACATATAAATGCAGAAATAGCGGATTTGTGGAAGATGGGACATACATATTGACGAAAGTCGGTTAATTTTTTAAAAGTTTAAAAATGAAAAGTTTTTTTTTTTTCAAAATGACTAGGGAACTGAAAATCCGCCTTGACCAATATCGTTTGAGCTAGTACCTATGTATTTTCAGCCGGTCATTTAAACCAAACGAAAAAGTTGATGAACATGAAGAAAAGCCTCTGATTTCAAAAAGAGATGACATTGACATTAACCGCCTGAACTGCAGATTTGATGGCACCCCAATTTTTTATATGGGGTCATTTGAGATGTAATGTATCAACTGTAATCTTTTTCTTTTGAAGAAAGAAAAAAAAGTCCAAAAGAAAACTTCGGACATCCAATAAAATATAAATATAAATGATCAGCATGACGAACTGTCAGATTATATGCGAAAGAATCGCTCAGTTTTTGAGATATCGATCTGAAAATTGTCACACGTCCTTTTCTTATCGAGAATCGCCGATATCAGACTATTAAAGTAAAGGATAAAAGTAGACCGATAGAGACAGCAAACGACGCCATATTTTTCCCCGCTCTTTTGATAGTTCTCTTCAGTAAAGTTTGGCATTTCATTATGGAAAGATATACGATTCAACAACGAGACGGAATTACTAAAATTTAGTAGCGAAAATCGGAGTCAGTGGCTTCAACTTTAAGAACGCTAGGTCTATTTTATGGTCGTCATAATCGTATTGTCAGAGCAACAACTGAGCGTCTAGTGGAAAAATTTGACGTGACTCTGTGACGTCGTTATGGCAAGTTTTGCGAAAAAATACTGGCCTACATTCTTACAAGATCACACTGACGCAAGAACTGAAGACGCCTGTTTGCCAGAATTGTCGTATGTTTGTGAAATGGGATGAGCAACAACTTGAAAATGATCCGGATTTTCATCGAAAAATTATCTTCAGCGATAAGGAAGTCAAGTCTATAGTCTATGACAGCAAGCCAGCCGTCAATGGTGACCATGCCAAAGAAGTCAAGTGCCATACATAATGACATCGAATGTACTTTTCACAGAAATAAAAAAAAAACTTTTGTAGGGCTCTTATTGAAAACCCCATTATATAGCTATAGCTGCCACACAACCAGACCGATAAAAATTGAAAAAAAAAATTTAAAAATTGGAGAATATTGATATAGACGATTTATGGTTTCAACAAGAAGGCGCTACGTGCCATACAGCCACCGAAGCAATCAATTTATTAAAAGAAACTTTTGGCGAGCACATTACCTCGTATCACAAAGCAAAGATCGTGAAATTTAACATCTCTGAACTATTTTTGTGGGGTTATGTGAAGTCGCTTGTTAATGCAGATAAGCCCGAGACTATTGGCGCCTTGAAAGAGATTATACGGCGCGTTATTTATGACATACGGCCCAAACTGCTGCAAAAAGTGATCCAAAATTGGGCTTCTCGGGCCAGACTAAAATTTATTCGAGCCAGCCGTGATTACACGAAATCATTTTTAAAGCTTAATGGCAAACTCTTATCTTAATAATAATGCCAAATTCTTGTCCATAACATTAAATTATATTTGTTTACTTTTCTTCTTGAAAATCACATGCCTAAAAAACCACCCTTTAATACTTCGAGGCCCTTAACAAAAACCCATATTACTACAGTGCAATTAGCATACAATTATATTCTCGCCAGAAGGGTTTAAGCAAGTTACAAAAAATTAACTTTAGAACCTCTGTATCTCTACAGTTAAAATATAATATATACAATTATTATAAATCATTAGCAACAAATAGTTAAATGAAGGAAAGCAAAAGATACGTGTTTTAATGAACAGCAATAAAGTGATCGAAATCACAAAAAAAACAACAATAACATGAATATATGTTCTCTATCTCTAGATTATTAATTTACTTTCCAATGCTTCATAAATTTTTTTTAATTTTTTGCGAACAAAGAGATAAATTTTTAATATTTAACAGTTTGTTCAACTGTTTCGTAATAGAGAAACAAGAAATGGATTTTAGAGGAACCACCACATTTGTATGTCGGTAAGCTGAAGATTTCGTAATAGTAGAAAATGCTTAAATTATTGAACGCAGCTGTGGAGCTCACTCAGTTCATTCAACTGTGACTAATATTTGCGCCCTAACTAAAGTCGAAGTCACACATTAAGGTTAGGTTTCTTAAGTGAAATAAGAAAAGGAAAAGTAAACTAAATAATAAATATATAGTACAATTAACAACACAAAATGCAAAATATAATGTAATGGAATGAAATTTAAAAGGCAAAAAGTGATTATTTTTGGAGAAGAAATAGCCTTAATGAAAACGGGAAGTTAAGAAGTGCAATGAAGCTCTAAGAATTTTATATGAAAACAAGTGTAGGAGTTTGAAAGAGGAGGGTTGAGCAGAAAAAAGTGTACGACAATCGTGTCGCAGTGAAGATAAAACCAACTGCCTACCCCGCAACGTTACAATCGACCACAACACCTGCGTGATGGGATAGATACCGAGAGTTGTCGACAGCACGATGCTAAGCCGCTATGTCTGAATTTGGTATACCCGCAAAACTAATACAGCTGTGTAAACTGACGTTGAGCTATACCAAAAGCTTCATCAAGATCGGGAAGGATCTCTCCGAGACGTTCAATACTAAACGAGGTTTCAGACAAGGACTTTGAGAAAATAATGCTGCTGCGCATTGGCAACGAAAACATTGAATTTTTTGGAAAAAAGGCGTCGCGTTGAAGTGTGTAAAACGATGCATTCCGACTACCAGGGTGTCATGAAACGCATTATAACTGGCGATGAGACTTGGATCTATGCGTACGACCCCGAAACAACCGATCAATCGAGCGAATATCGTGCCAAAAGAGAGCCGAGACCAAAAAAATTGCGCCAAAGTCGCTCAAAAATCAAGGTCATGTTGACTGTTTTCTTCGATTATCGTGGTGTTGTGCATTATACTATGTTCGGACCGACATTGAAAACATTTTGAAAACACATTTGTATGTTGTGGAATCTAAGTGGTTCAGACCGACAATGTGTGTTTTCGATGGGTTTTCACTGACAACTATCAATAGCGGCATTCTCTTGCTCTTGCAAGATTGCACGATGTTACAAAATGCAAAAATTCTATACCGAAATATGCAAAGCCAAGAGAGCACCCATTGCAGAATCTAGTGATATATGACGGCACGAAAATAAGCGTGGGGTTTGGTCTGACATATTTATAGCCATTGCAAACAATTTTCAGCGTGTGTTTGTTGTTGTGCCGTTGCACCAAGAGGAAAATTCTGCAATTTCTGCACCGTGCAAGATTTTGCAACAGCAAGAGAATTCCCCTAATATGAGAATATCAAGCGACAGCTGTTTTTGTATATGGAATGTAAACAAATATCAAGTGACAATTTAGGGCCGGCAAAATATGTCTTCCAAAAACATCGATTAACTAGAGCAGGCACCGATTATAATGAGTGGAATGTAAGTTTTCATGTAATTTTCAGCGAGAACTGTTTTTTTGTTTGACAGATTTTACATGGAGGAAACACAAGTTTTCGTGCGAAAACTAGTTTTTCCCACGAAAACATGTTTTCGTTGTCGGTCCGAACATAGTATTATGAATTCCTTCCAACCGGTCAAACAGTCAACAAGGAATATTATTTGAACGTTATGCGTCGTTTGCGTAACGCTATCCGCCTAAAAAGGCCGGAATTGTGGAAAGACAATTCTTGGTTTTTACACCACGATAATGCACCATCCCTCGTAATTCGTGATCATTTCGCCAAGAACTCAACCCATATCGTTCCGCAACCACCGTATTCACCTGATCTGGCGCCGTGCGGCTTCTGGCTGTTCACCAAGCTCAAAAGACCGCTCCGGGGACACCGTTTTTATACGATAGAGGAGATTCAAGCCGCAGCGAAGACAGAACTGAAGGCCATCCCGGAAAGTGACTACAACCAGTGTTTCGAAGATTGGAAAATCCGTTGGCATAAGTGCATTGCATCGGGAGGGGATTACTTTGAAGGTGATGAAATTGATTTGGAAGAGTAAATAAAGAATTTTCAAAATAAATACAATGTCACCTTATTTTTTGGGCACAGTATACAACGACATTGACATAGTTCAGTGAATTAAAAGACAGCGGCTACGCCGGATCGGTCATGTCGTCCGAATGAATAAAAACACTCCAGTTCTGAGAGTATTTGATACAGCACCCACCGGGGAAAGCAGAGGAAGAGGAAGATCACTCCGTTGGGAAGACCAGGTGGAGAAGGTCCTGGCTACACTTGGAATCTCCAATTGTCGCCCAACAGCGAAAAGGAAGAACGACTGGCGCACTGTTGTAAACTTGGCTATAACCGCGTAAGCGCTGTCTACGCCAATAGAGAAGAAGAAGATCATGATGATATACAATGTGGAAATAAATAGAATCCATAGAAAGCCAGTTGTTGAAAATATAAATAAAATAATAGAAATTCTCGAGTCCGGAGGTCGTAAAAGCATTGTTTCAATGGACCAGCTAAATATTGCACAAAACCCATTCGGAGCGTTTTAAATAAAGCTGGATACAAAGAAAAACTCAACGTATGGGTGCTTCATGAGTTCAAGCAAAAAAGAACCTCGTGGACTGCATTTCCATCTGCGAATCGGTGCTGAATCGCAACAAAATTGAAACATTTCTGAAGCGTATGGTTATTGGTGATGAGATCACTTACGACCTTCAAACCTTCTGACCTTCGACGTCAAACCTTTAATTCGAAGCAATTACCCAGAAGCGACTAGTTTTGACCAATAGAAGAGGAAATGTGTTCCAACAGAACAACGGAAGACTACACACAGCGATAGTAACTCGCTAGAAGCTTGGGTAGAAGGTTTTTATACATCTCCTTTATAGTCCGGACAAAGAACCAAATGATTACGACCTGTTCCTTTCAATCGCCAATGATTTTACTTTGAAAAATTTGGGTGATGAGAAGCTTGTGAAAATTAACTGTCCGAAAAAGCGCTAGATTTTTAGGACGTCTTTTAACTTTAGAGCTAATAACTAGTAATCGGTCAACTTTTCTAAGTTTACATGACATTATCAGTACTACCTAGTTTTCTTTCAAAAGGCATGGAGTCGCCAAACCGAACTCTGGCGGCTCCTTTTCTGCCCATATATCGGCGAAGGAGTTTTGGGTGGGAGAAAGCCGTTGGAGGAAATGGACAGTGAGCATCTTTACGGATGGGTCAAAGCTTAGGGAGAAGGTTGATGAAAGGGCTTACTGTCAGGAACTCCAGCTTCAGACTTCCTGACTATTGCAGTATTTTCCTCCTTCAGATAAGTGATCATTCACCCAGATAGGACGGCGGTACTAGCCTTGAACTTATTTACAGTGCGTTCAGCGTTGGTCGTTGAGTGCCTAACCTCGCTAACAATAGCATCGAGTGTATTTGCGATGAGACTGATATGGGTCCCAGGCGTGAAGTGTGAAGCTATCAGCAGAATGGGAGCGGGTCGGATGATTGCTTCCTACAGGCGGCCCATTTGTTGTCAGTATCCGTTTGTGTTCTACTAATTGATAGCTGGGGTTCGCGGGAACTTGGCCAGCGCTGGGCCACCATAGTAAAAGCCTTTTGTGCCAAGATCGTTCGTAAGAGATCGATATATCTTTTTGACCCCAGTAAGGCTAGTCTAGTTCTAACAGACTATTGCCCTATTGGAGTTCATGCTGTAAGGCTGGAAACTTTCTCAGACACCATCTCCAGAAACTGTATGGATGAGTTGGAAACAACTCAACACTTCCTTCTTGACTCTCCCGCGTATACCTGCAGACATTCCACCGAAGTGGCGGGAATGGAAAAAAGCGCCTATGCAAATTAATATAGCAGCCTACTAAGTGCTTTGCTAATTTATAATTTCGAACACAGGAAGGTTTCTTTTCTATGGCTTCACAAGGGACAACATATAGCAGTCTACGTCTGATATTTCTATATCAGCCATCTAATCTAACCTATTAGGTGTTAAAAATGAGAATAATTGTGGTTCACCCTGTATAAAATACTGCCTATATTGCCAAGCATTAGCTAGGTAATCAAAAATCTTAATGAAATGCAATTTGTTTTCGAAGCTATGAATTTACTGTTTCAACAACATACTATATACATATATGTACATATGTGCTGATAATCGCAATAAACAAAAGATCATCAAACTAAGAAAAGAAAAACAATATCGCTAAAATGAGCCACTTCGATCGTTACCTTTCCTACAGCCGGCTGCTCGCCGGTTCAGGTGATTATGCTGCTAATGATCATTACAAACAGCGCACTGTTAAAACAGTTATTTTCGATTTCCCCCCGAAATTTTATTGTTGTTAACTTTTTTTGTTATTATGCAAATTAATTAATTTTGCTCATGTGTTGTCGTTAAAAATTATTATAACCGCTATTTGGGCAAAGAAAAAAGAATAAAAGACAACTCCTCCGTTGGGTGCGCGCAGCTGCATTGTGAATTATGATTATAACAGACAAGTCTGTTGAGATGACTATCACTTTCTTGGCTTACAAGCATAATCGTCACAAAAGAAATTTAGCTTGAAGCTTGACGCGGCGAAATGCTCCAACTTTTTCACCAACAAACTGTCACGCACATTACTAATTAAGCACTTACGACGAGCAGATCGCGCTGACGGTTCGGTATATTTTTGGCGAGTTCGTTCGTGTCAACTTATTAATAGAAATTTAATGCTAAATAGTTTGAGGAATTTAAAGGATGCATATAAACTTTCACTTAATGCTCTTGACACTTCTGCAATTATGCTTGTTGTTGCTGCCGGCAGCAAACGCGCAAGCTATGCTAGAGTTGCCAGTCGATGTGAATGAAGTGCCCGTTAATTTGGTGGAAATACCGCGCACGAACATCCTGGCGCATATTCCATTCTTTCGCAACTTTCTACGCGCAGTGCGTCCGAATGCGCACGTCGGCCGAAAATCCGATTATCGCAGTGAGTTCGATGAGAACTATATCAACTATCACGGCGCTCAGTTGTGGAAGGTCATATTTAATGCAACGCGCAAACGCAGCAGCGACAACAAACGCACGGAAATGATGCAGACTTTTGTGGAGAAATTCGGTAAGTCGGTGAATTGTTTAGACGCACATCTTCGGCTTTAGTGTACCATGTACGAATGCGATTAAAAATAGGTTATTAATTCCGAGAGGTAGAAAAAATGTCACAGAGCAAGTAACATATGCATCAGGGGAGCTCTAAAAACAACGCAAAGTCAGACTCACATACTCGTTCTTTAAGCAACTGACAGCGAAGTCAGCTCTTGGACTCTGGAAATCCTTTATAATACAGGAAATCTGCGGTAAGGGACATCCTAAAATACCCAATACCACAGATTTTCAAAATCCTATGGAATTAAACTTAAATTTGGTCCCCAATATAACCTTCTCTTCCGGAGAAGAGTGTAATAGGGGTGCGGTGGGCAGGGAATCAGATATAAGTATCTATACAGATGGGTCCGTACTAGATAATCAAGTGGAAGGCGGTGTCTTTCCGTAAAATTAGATACCAAAATCGCCTTCCGACTAAAAAAAATTAAAGAAAGCCATCTTGTTTTGATAAAGCGTTCAATCACATCAAGATATATTTCTATATAAAGACAGCCAAACGGCTTTAAAATCACTAGTCTCCTAGGGTTTTTCTTATATAGTGAAAAAATTCCTTGATCTCTTAACGAATCTCACATCTCATTTTATGATAACAATACAATGAGTTCCAGGGCAAAGTGGTATTCCTAGTAACTGAGAAGCAAATAAACTAATCAGAGCAGGCACCATATTAAAATTAGACTCCAAGAGGAAACTTAGTTATATGCTTCTGGTTACTTGTGTATGTTATCGATGTTAAAACTAGATCATTAACTTGCTCAACAAGCAGGCAAATGTGGCATGAATGGGATATGGACAGCCTTTGCCAACTACTAAAATTCAACAGGAATGACATAGTAACTCTAGGAGGAGTGTGATGGTCCAACCGTTGAGACTAATTTTCATGACCCGTTCGCGCATTTTGACTTTTAACTTTACTGATTGTTCGCATAAACTTTAAACTTTACACATATCCACAAGAAAAAATCTAACGGTTTTATATCACACGACCTTGGCGGCCAATCGACCGGGTCAAAACGTGAAATTATCTGCTCACCGAAATGTTTTCTCAATAAATCCATTAATTGGTGCGATGTGTGGGAAGTGGCGACGTCTTGTTGAATTCAAATGTCGCCGAGATCACGCGCTTCAATTCCGGGCATCAAATAGTCGGGTTATCATGGCGCGATAACGGTCGTTATTGATGGTTACGTTCTCACCGCCATCATTTTTGAAAAAAATGGACCGATGATCCCGCCGGCTCACAAACCATATCAAACCGTTGTATAATCTGGATGAAATGGTATGAATGAATTTTGTTGTTTCATAGGTCAGTACGAGTTGCTGCGAACGATGCCGATTCGACTGTCTACGGTCTTCGTGTACACTTTCACCTATGACAGTTATATTTTTCACTGTGTGCTGGACGCGTTCTATTCGGTTGCATATTATCCCATAATGAATGCTGTGTCTCAAGACGAGTGATGGTGTTGCGAATAGTACGCTCTGTAGGCCGATTATGTTGACCATAAGTTGAGTGAACCGCGCCAAACACACTCTTCACAGAACGTGAATTTTCGTAACAAAGTTGAACGATTTGTAAACGTTGTTCAGGCGTTAATCCTTCCATGATGGAATGCAAGCGACACTGAAGAAAAATAACAGGAGAGCTTGACACGACTCACGTGTGATCTGTCAAAAAAAAGGCTATCGAAAAAAGTTACTCAACTTGGATCACCCGTTATATGAATGTATATAATTGTTCAATAAGTATTTGCAAACTCACTTTCTCAAGAAAGTTTCACTTAATTACAACCATCCGGTGTAGTTGAATAAAAATTCGAATAGCAACACCGAAATCGCGAATTAGGCAATCAAAATTGCAAAAAAATTGGCAAAAAAAAAGAAACAAATATTGAAATGAAGTTGAAAGTAAGAAATGCAAATTAATCTATGGCTGGCCAAAACTGTTCTAACGGCACTGCGATCTCCCAACTCTCCCAATAGTTATTTGCTAAAACTTATGCGCTTGGAGGCAAATATAGCATGACCACCTCTACCGCATTTGTATCATGCCAATGACATGACACGCAAACCCGTTATTCAGTGTTCTTGCATAAAATTTTCATAAATCATTATCTAAGTTTGTTGGTCAAACCGAAAAAGAACTAAACATAACTTGCTTATTTAAATAACGAAATTCCAGATTTGCGCTTAATCGGTCTTCGAACCGAGTTTATTTGGTCAGTAGTCGAAAACGCCGCGTGCACGTTGGAACTGTAAATGAAATCTGACGAAACGCCATATCGCGAAACAAATTTTTCGAAATTGTAAATTGAAACGCTGGAACTCGCATAATGTTAATAAAATACTTGTATTACAATTCGCTTGTGATTTCACTGTTATTGTTGCTGAATCTGCCGACGCATGCTTGCCGGAAACAACATACACAATTCTTTTTATTACGCAGTATACCCGGTTTTCCATCCGCGCTCATTTCGAGTGATGAATTGTATGAGAATACAGTGGAGAGTTTACAGTGGCTGGTGCCGATGGACATACGACAACTTAACATTTTCTCACCGCAATCTTCGTATCAGATTAACTTGCGATATCGCAATAGTAGCTCGGTGAAGCGCTATCCCGGTTATCAGTTATGGAAGATACATGAAAACAATATTGAAAATAAAGTGCTCAGAACGTTTTGGCGACTTTTCGGTTAGTAGTTGTGCAATTATTGTTTTTGCATGGTGGTTTTAGTGAAATATGGCATTTTCATTTGAGATTAGAAAAATTGTGTGTTTTAGTAAATTTATTAAAACAAATTTGTACTATAAAAAGCGCCACTAATGTACTGTTCTCCATTCTGTTTCAAGAGTGCAAGGTGCGTTCCAAAGCAAAAAATCAATTTATTTTATTCAATATAGTCTCCTTCTGCTTCAATAGAGCTTTTTGTACGGTCCAAAAGCATGTCGAAGGGGTGTTTTAGCTCGATGGCTAGTATGGCCGCCAGTATGCCGGTGCAAGCCTTTTGAATGGTCTCTAAGTCTGCATAACGCTTCCTTCATGGGAATTTTTCAGGTGAATACGGGGAGTTGTTAATGGTTAAAATGTGATTTTTGGTCAAATACTCGGTCACAAGCGTCGATCGAATGTTGGATTCTGAGCAATTTGTGGTCGTCAGTCAATTTGTGCGGAACAAACCGTGCACACACCTTTCGTAAGCCCAAGTGTTCGGTCAAAATGCGATAAATCGATGTTTTGGAGATGTTCAATTCTATTTCCATGAATTTCAATGATGATTTCGGCTGATTTTTGATGAATTCACGCACAGTTCCGATGGAATTTCCGGTGATCACGGATTTTGTATATACGTAGTACGAAGATCATAAGTAAAGAAAGGGCTAAGTTCGGATGTAGCCGAACATTTTATACTCTTTCAACTTATAAGCATCAAAACCCGGAAAATACCTTCAAGTGTTGATAAAACCTTATGTTAAATTATGGATGCACTGCATTAGAAAGACTGTTATTAGAATCATTATTACTCCATCCGACCGATATATACGATATAAAGTCAACCAGAAGCGCGAATATTTTTATTTTAAGTATAAGGGAAGTATTGACCCATATTTGATACAAGAAATGCTATCATCACAAAAATATTATCTCCGAATGTCAATCCTAGACCTCACAGATTGAACATTTGTTTGGTAGAAACAGCCATATAATATACATAATTTGGTCAAGTAGGTCCTGGAAGATGGACTCATGTATAGAAGTTCACGCAAGTGAGGAAAGTTCTCTGAGCGCCATTTACTTGGCAGTGGCTATAACGATTATTTTACATATGGCTCAAGCAGCTCACGACTGAAAGTCTTAGTCCTCTGGGTAGTCACTCATCATCAAAGTCCTGCAGTGGGCGTTGCAGTGCCATGGATCATGACAACATCTGATGAGTCGGCGTTACGAGTTTTCAAGAAAAAGATTCTGCGGAAGATTTAAGGTCCTTTGCGCATTGGCTACAGCGAATACTGCAGTCGACGGTACGATGAGCTATACGAGATATTCGATGACATTGACGTAGTTCAGCGAATTAAGAGACAGTGGCTACGCTGGCTAGGTCATGTCTTCCGAATGGATGAAAGCACTCCAGCTCTGAGAGTATTCGACGCAGTACCCGCCGGGGGAAGCAGAGGAAGAGGAAAACCTCCACTCCGTTGGAAAGACCTATTGGAGAAGGACCTGGCTACACATGGATTCTCCACTTGACTTCACTACCCGAACCCATAAAATCCTTCCCTACCACCTTGGTTGTAAAATTATATGCTTGGGGCCGATTTATTCAGTGAGTTATCTACTTTTGGTAGTTTTCAAGATAACAGAGCGTGGTGTACTTGATTTTACCTATTTTCATAGTGTATAAAAATATGCTAAAGGGACTTTTTTCTAACAAGTTTGGTTGATTTAGCTCCAGCGGTTTGGAAGATACATATGAACAGACAGTGGTCCCTCTTGCAAAAACAACCTGTCGGTAAGCAGGAAAATACGTGAACTAAACTTGGTTGTCGTTCTAACGGCAGAACAGACTTAAAAACTGTTCATTCGGCAGCAATCTTCAGAATTATTGGATGATTTGGAATAAGACTGGTATGGGTACCAGGCATTGCGGAATCGCAGGAAATTGCAGTGCTGATTAGGGAGTAAGAAAAGGTATTCTAGAAATGCTTTCGGTAGAATGGAAGATAGCTTGGCTTCACCAAAGCTTTGTCAGCGGTGGGCCACCATCGACACATGAGCTGTCGCAAAACCTTTTGGCCCAATATCGAACACAGGAGATCTAGTGATCTTTTTGCCCTCATTAAGGCTACATAGCTTCTCCCTAGTTGTTGGCCTTTTAACAGGTAATTATTGGCGTCCATGCTGTAAGGTTGCGAATCTTCCCAGACGCCATCTGCAAGAGCTGTATGGAAGAGGATGAGGTGGAAACAAATCACTTCCTTCTTGACTGTCCCGCATTTGGAAGGTCAAAATTTAGACACTTGGGATCGCATACCTTCAGACATCACACCGAACTTGCGGGAATGGAAACTAAACGCTTATGCAAATTTGTATTGGCTACTAAGCCGGTTTGCTAATTTATAAGTTCGAACACAGCAGTTCTTCCTTTCTATGACTTCACAAAAGACATATAACAGTCTACGTGCGATCTTTGAGCAGCCATTTACTAACATAACCCTAACCTTTCGCACAATTTCAGTTAAGTTTGGTTAAGAAGTTTGGAGTCGTTAGAAGAATAGACTAGTGTTCTATCATATAAACGACTGATTTTAAATCATTTTTGGTATCAACAATGTGAGGCGATTTAGTGTGCGAAAAACCCTTCCTTCATTCAGAATTTCTACTCATTAGCTGATCAAGAAGTCTGGAATCTAGACTCTGTGCAATTGTCCCGACTCTATGTAGTCTCTCGAGCGGTAGACTCTATAGTCGGTACAACTACATCTAGTCCACTACTATAAACACGTGAATAAAATGAATCGGTATCTCCAAGTATGAGAGATACGATAGAAGAAAGTTTACAAACCACCGAGAGAAGTTTCAGCTCTACGCTACGAATATCTTTTAGCTGTTACTATATCTATATAATGAGTTTAAATTTTATAAAATATTTTCACTGGAGAAAACATAATTAAATATTAATTTGCATTTCACTTTTCCTGCATTTTAGGCACTGAGGTATGGAATATAAATCAAGATGGCATCGATGTCTTAATTGACTATAAGAATACGGCTAAAGCCAAAGAGTTCATAGCGAAAACAGATTTCACCTACAATATAATGATCGACGATATTGAAACGGCGATCGATGAGACTTATACGGAAGTGAATAACAGCAATGCAAACATGCCGTGGTTAGATAGAGACAGTAAGTGGAATTTGGGTCAAGTGAGCTAATTTGGCTTTTATTATGTTTGACGAAAGATAAGAAATGTAATAATAATATAATGTTTTTATAGGCACAATATTGAATTGGAATCGTTACCACGATATTGGTGATATACAGCAGTTTTTGCAGCACATTTTGGAAACATATCCAGATTTGGCGGAGATAGTGCAAATCGGTGTGACGCACCACAAACGACCGTTGGAAGTGCTGCGGTGAGTAAAAACGGTCTTTAGATCTAAAGCAAATTGAGAGTTGATGCAAACTCATAAATAATGAACTTATGAAATAGCAAAACTAAGCGTGCACCGCCATTTTTACAGCATCTCCAATGGCAACCCCAAGAACTGGGCTATCTTCATTGACGCCGGCATGCAGGCACGCGATTGGCTGAGTCCCGCCGCGCTTACACTCGCCATTTCGAAGCTAACTTGGCTGTGGGACAAGGAGCCGTCGGTTATGCATAACATAGATTGGTACTTCTTGCCCGTGGCGAACCCGGATGGTTATCAGTACGCACGCATCACCGATCGTCTGTGGACGAAGAACCGCTACTTCGACAGTCAAACCGGTTGTTATGGCGTCAATTTGAATCGCAACTACGACTATCAGTGGGGTGGTGCGGGTTCATCCGAAAATCCCTGCAAGAACCTGTTCAGAGGTCCGAAAAAATTCTCCGAACCGGAAACGAAGGCGATACGTACCTTCATGCATAATATGCGTGAGTTTCTGGGCGCATACGTTTCGTTCGGCGCCTATGGCCAGGCAATCGCCTATCCGTGGGGTGATGCGGACTACGTGACGGACAACCAGCGCAAGCTGCACAATGTAGCGCGACGTGCAATGTTGGTGAGTGTTGCAACAAACTAAAAATCAATTTAGAAGCCACTATAAAATGGTTTGCCATTGTTTAACTTTCTTTTTGACTTTTTCTGGCTTTTATTGTTGCCATTGTGTGGCCGCCATTACACGTGTTGATTTTTTTGTTTTATTTGATTTTTTAGAACTTTCGCAAATTGAATCAAGCCGAGTACCGTGTGGGCACCAGCTATCGACTGAAATTGGCACGCGCCGGCAACTCGGCCGACTGGGTGCAGCAACGCGTTAATCCCCAATACGTTTACAATGTATTTCTGAAGGACCAAGGGCGCTATGGGTACTTGATGCCGCCGCATTACATTGTCGAATCGGGCGAGGAGGTTTACGAATTTATGAAGACAATAGCGGCGGCGCTGAATTGAAGCCGAGCCAAAAAGTGCATGCCACAAATCCATGTGGTTGAGGAGAAGAAATATAAAAAAACAAGGTGGAAGAAAATACACAAAATGCATGGCGCGATTGGGAAATTTCAAACTCTCAAAAAAACAAAAACAAAGAAAGTATTTAAACAAAGTTTAGCAGACGCTTTCAATTTTTCTTCAGGCGATGTTAGGTTTAGCAAACGTATTTACTAAATATTTAATATTTAAGCTTATTTATTTATAAATTTTAATGTAAATATGGACGAAAATAATAAATTGCATTTAGTTTAAGGTTTCTGTGTACTACTTCCTCGTCTCGAGGTTAAAAATGCCGAGGGCCAGTTGCCTAAACACGAAGCGGGCCACACATGTTGCAAAATTAACGGTAAATATTTAACAGTTATATTAGGAATATATCTTATTTATACAAGTGCAACACAATAAGTTGAGGTTGCATAAAATTTTAAACAAATATTAGGCAATTTGCACAAACAACCATTCAAATGCACGAAGATAGGAAAGTACAGTTAAGTGTTTTTTTTTCTCTATTAAACAAATTTATGTAGATTTGCTTTCAATTTTAACGAAACTTATTTATTTATCCATATGTAACGCACTTGTAATTGGAGTTCATTGCATATTTTTAGGCCTCACAAAAAAACGAATATCTGCGAGAGATTGTTACACTCAAAGCCGTACTTAAACACTTACGTGACGGCTGTGCTTAATATGCCACAGAATATATAGTATGTATATGTAGGTATTTGTTCACAATTAAATTTTTACACTTTTTTTTTATAATTTTACGATTTTACGATACTTTATGACAGGTTGTGAATTGCTCAATTGTAATATTGGATAGTTGAAAAAGTCTTTTATCATTTTAATGTAACCTTACCTGCAAAAAATAAAATAAAATTGCGTTAATTAAAAATTGTATGGCAGATATGATATAATATATGTACATATATAGGTCAAACAAAATAGTAAAAGTACAAGTTAAAATTATAGAATAGATTTAAGTGATCCAAGTAGAGGTACTTTTTTCGCCGTCCGGCGAAACCCATACATGTAAACAAGAAAAATTGACCCATTTGGGCCGAAGATCAATCTGAAGAGATTTAAGAGCAGGCATTCCAACCAGAAAACAACAAAGGGTTTTTGTGGTTTGTGAAATTATCGGTTTATACTATATACTCCAAGCTAAACTGATTTTGGAATTTATTGCTACAGGGTTATCAAAGAGCATTGAATATGTAAAACTAATGGAACGAAAAAGTAGAAGGAAAATGCTGTGTTAGTGTCTTGGCGTATAAATATTAGGGTGGGTCAAAAAATTAAATATTTTTTTCGCTTGATACTCAGCAAAATACATCCGGAGACGGCTCTAAAAAAATCTCTCCTAGTATGAACACTTAATTGAAACGGAAGGGTTCTCCGCCTTACAGTGTTCAATTTTATACATATCAACAGATAGAAAAATTAATTTCTTGCTTCCAGCTACTTGAAAAATTATCTATATCAAATTTTATTAGAAATTTACTGTGTTTTAGACGATTTTTTCATAAACCAAACCGGTATGATATTAACGGTTACAGCTTGATTATTTTAAGGCAATTTTTTTCTCATAAATTTTATAATATAATTTTATAACTCAATTAAAGAAACTGGTTTAAATTGCAAAAATCCAAATTTTATAAGAAAATTGCTGCCTAACCTATTTTTCAGTGTACTCAGCGAAAAAAAAATATTTTTTCTTTACACATCCTAATACATATGTTAGCATAGCATAACCTATGCGTTTTAAGTTATAATTTGATACCCAAAACTAATTTCAACTAGTTCTAAATAGAGCTAACACTCGCTATATATTATTTTCCTACATACCTGAAGACATCTTAAAGTGATTCTTCTAAAACAGCACACAGCCAATAATGGAAAGCTTTAAATAATATTTTTTTGATAAAGGCTTACAGAAAGTTGCACGATCACGAGCACACGATCTTTTAGATAGTCTAGATAGAATGATATCCAAAGTTTTACAGAGAAATTATATAAATTATATATTTTTGAATAACCTCGTTTTTTTATCTTAGAGAGTTTAAGGCCTCCAGGATATAGAATGTATGGGATACCGGCAACAATTGACAGTCCTACAAAAATTACATTCACTACCTGCCACAAAACTCTTAAACTGATTAGTTTTATTTCATCAACACTTCTTTTAAAATCGTAGCTAGGATTGTTTATAATTATGGCTATGGTCAGAAGACGTAACCTCAACTCTGTTGGCTCCACACCACTTCATTGCGCATATGCCTATATGTTTGGGGTTGTCATCTTGTTAGGATATCAACATTTTGACATACTTATGCCAATTGATCAATGACGCCTTCAATGTATGTATATCAGGATTTTGACGACTTTTGTTGTAAATCGGCTGTAGGTCAAAACGCTTCGCCGATCTATAAGGATCTGGTGATCCACTTTTTGGAGTTTATGGATTATAGAGGTCAAATATCTGTTCAAGTGAGATCCATCGATATTGGATCAACCCTACGACCTTAATCTAACCGTTACTTTTCGTGGACTTCTTGTTTTATGACTTCACCATCGCTCCTGACTGGGACAAAAGCATAATTGACAGTTGTTCATATTTATTGCAATTATTTAAGGAATTTGCTACAATTTGAGCTGAATTTTCTTCTAATTCTTGGATCTTTTTTACTTTCTTTATCTCAGTTTATATCGTATGTATAATATTTTTCTCTACACACTGAAGAAAAATATTTCAAAGATTCGACTAACAATAATTTCAGCAATGAAAAACGAGTGCTCAGTGGAAGAAACGTTTTGAAGCAGCCTCTTCAAGGATGCTAAAAGATCTCAAATGGACTATTAAAATACTGCAAACTGCAAATTATTTAAATACGAGTTGTACATTTGTGAAGAGGCGGTCTGATCATTATGGAAAAACTGGAAACGTAGATGACAAGTCAGGAAGAGGGGCAATCACGTGAGATCTAAAAGTGAGGCCAAAGCTATTGTTCTTCTTTTTAAGCATAAACCAGAGCACAGTCTAGGAGAAAACATAAAAATTTTTTTTAAAAAGAGATTAAATATAACGCAAAATACAATATGCGACAGACTTGAGAGATCTTGCACGAATCAAATCCCTAACTTTCAAAAACACACATTTAAAAAAGGCAAACACCAACCGTGATTGGAGCAAGGTAATCAGAAGAGGCCATTAGGTGTTTGTATTGGCTGCTTCACTACTTATGGATTTGGGGTTTCGAGGTGTTACACAGAACACCTGAACGCCATTAGAATGGTAAATTGTATAAAAAGGACTTGCTGATGCCAGCTGAAATGCTTGGCGGCACAATATTTATGACTTGATAGTGTAAGAAGACAATGAGCCGAAACATCTCAATGATACCAAGAAAACAATTTAACGCAAACAAAATTTTTAAACGGATACTCAAGCAAACATGGAGTTCGCTTTCTATAGAATATGTGAAAAGTTTATTAGCAAGCTGTCAGCAAAGATCCGGGTGGGAAATTGGAGCAAGTATTGAATAAACATCCGCGATAACATTTTGCCAATAAACCCAATGTAAGTCGAAAATCCATGTTGAAGAGAACTTTACGCTTTCAACAACCTAATGCAGTTAACATTTTGCTTACGCAAAAGAGATGCTTACAGATAAGACGAATGTATTTTTCCCAATATAAATATATTTTTTTTTTATTTACAAACATTACTAAATGAATATTACTGGATTTACCCAAAACAACAAACAATATTACTTAATGAGAAAAGCCACGACTTTATAGCTATGAGTATATATTTACAGGGTGGTCCATAGATTTGTTTCTTTTTAATTTTTAATTTGTTTATTTATTATTATATTTTTTTTGATAATACCACTAAGCCAATGGCTTAGTACGGCGCTTAGTTCTTTTACACGAGATTTTTATATGTTATTAAGGGTTCTACATCTATAGCTACACAGCTATTATAAGACCAATTCTGCTCTATAGTGCAGTAGTATGGTAAACAGGCATACGGAAATCCACCTACCCGAAGTCAATGAAAAGGGGTTGCGCTGTGCATAATGGGAGCTTTAAGAACAACTCCAAAGGCGGCTCTGAAATGGGTACTAAACCTGTCACCTATAGATGATGACTACTGGCTGCAGGAGAATTTTCATATACAACTTTCAAGCATAGCTCGGTGGGTAATGGCGGTTAGGCAAACACCGACTACATGATCCCACTTTTCAACTGGGAAAGAAAGTTGAAAGTAAACATAGAAAAAGAAGGCTGGCGTAAAAGTGTGTTAGCTAAGCGCAACACTCTAAACATTTTTACGGATGGCTCGAAAATGGACGATGGAGTTGGTGCGGGAATATACTGTCCAGAGTTGGCATAATGCAGCCTTTGACGGTGCCCGACTACTGCAGTATATTTCATGCTGAGGTCTTTGTTATTGCGAAAGCTGCGGAGCTGGTCTCTAAAGCACCTGCAGTCAATTCCAGAGTCAACAGCTATGTAGAGTGTCAAGTAGCAATCAAGACAGTAAACTCGTATCCCAGAAATGTCTTGGGAAGCAGGGAACCAGTGAAAAGTGTTGTTAGAAGCAAGTAGCTTCACTTCTACTGGATGCCAGGTCAGAAAGGCAGTGAGAGAAATGAAATATTGAACGAGAGAAGAATGGTAAAGAAAGTAAAAACCCGATGGAACGAACTACCTGGATGCAAAACTGCAAAAGTCATGTACAAAACGTTAGATCCGAAGTACAAAAAAATTGAATTCTTCGGTTTTACTATGTCTGAATTTTTGAACAAAGAAGTGCGATAATGCCCAATCTCATACATCATTGGTTATTCGTGATCATTTCGCCACATTTTCAGCTAATATCGTGCCGCAACCACCGCATTCGCCTAATTTACGTTCGTGGAACTTCTAGCTATCGAGTAAATTCACATGGCCACTCCGAGGACACCGTTTTGACTCAATTGAGGATATAAAAGCTTAATCGAAGACGGCCATCACGCTGGCCATCACGTTGGAGGATTTTTCCAAGTGCTATGATGAGTGGAAAATTCGTTGGCATAAGTGTATAGTAGCGGGAGAGGTTTACTTTAAAGGAGTGGAAATGGACAGAATTCACCTTTCAATTTGATCACAGTAGTATATGATATGACTTACTGTCAAAGTTTTCAGCGAACAAGTTCATTCTAAACTGTCAAAATGTCATATGAACCAACCTGTAACGGTTTATGTTATTGCTCATCGTATTTGTACAAATATACCTACATTACAGGCATTAGTATCATCATTAATATTACAAATACTGAGTCACTCGACGTGTTTTTTAAGGAACATACAGGTAGCTGGGCGGGAAACGCATGGGCTTTTACAGCACTGCACTTGGTGACTCTCATCACGTTCAACACAAAACTAAAGAATTTTTCTTTTTTTTTCAAACAAAAAAGCAAAAGAAAAGAAACAAAATACCGGTATTTCTTTTTAGCAAGCAAACCAAGATTTAATAAATTCGCGTTTCCTTTTCTGTAAAAAGAAAAAACACCAAACAAAAAATTGTCTAACCAAACTTTTTTACGCAACTTTTAAATAAAATGCGACTTTGTTGGCTGATAAAGGCAGCGAAAGAAGCAATCGATTAAAAGGAAATGTTACACAATCACAACAATAGTTAGGTAATGGTGAAAATAATTAACATATGTCAGTTGTTTACAAGCGTCAAATGCAAAACAAACAACAACAAGCGGTAAAGCGTTAATATTTAATTAGAATATTGACATAAAAAACTCGAAAACGAAACTAATCCGAAATTGTGAGCATTTGTCGTCGTCTTCGCGGGTTGCAAGCAAGCATTTAGAGACCTTTGTGTGCCTTCATAAGTCGCTTTTCGATTTTGGCCGATTTGAGAGATGTATCTAAAGTCAACACTTTCACTTTTGAAGTGAGAAGTGAGATTTCGAGGTGGCCCATTTGATTTATTCAAATAATGCACACATTCACATAAGCATAACTAAGTGTGTATATAGAAGCTTTGTTTGAATTGTGTGCGGCGCCAGATGAAGTGATCATCGAGAGCTCGTTAAGTCATAAAAAAGTGGGAATTTCAAATGCGTGAAACCACAACGAAATCTGCAAGTAATGCTTTGGCACAAATGTAATCAATAAATCAAATTAAAATTGCATTTAACCGATCTTAATAATGATCACATGAAAATGAAAATTAAAAATAACAACAAAAATATTTTGTAGGCACAAGACAGACCAAATAATTAATAAAAGTAGATGCCAAGTGAAATGAGAAAGTATTAAGGGACAATACAACAAAGCAATAAGAAGTATAAAAAATACAACAAAATAAAAAAAACTAAGCAAAATATTAAAAAACATATAAAAAATAAATAAAAAATAAAATAAAAGAAGTAAGGAGAGGCTAAGTTCTGGTACAACCGAAGATTTGCAGAATTCAAAACTAGGAGAATACTTTAAGGGGGTATTCTGGTCTAGAAATTTAAAAAAATCGATTTTTTTTTTTTTTCAAAGTTTAACTATGCAAGAATACGTGTACAAGAGGATTTTTCAAAGTTCAAATTATTTTCGGAGATATAGGCATTTTTCTGACCTGGCATTCAAACTGGTTCGGCCGGAAATAATCGAACAAAAGACTTTACGCGAAACTATAAACGCGTTTTTCTCAAAACTGACTTTTTGGGAACGATACCCACGATTTCTCAGCTTCTACTGCACTGTTGAAATTTTTATAGAGTCTTCTTTATAAACTTGTCTATGGTTGGAACTAGCCCCATCCCCAAATTTTTATTTTTATTATTTTTAAAAAAATTCGAAATAGTCAGAAAAAGTGATCCAAAAAAACTTTTTTTCGAAAGTCTTTATATTGGGTAGTCGAAAAAGTATTTTCTTATTTTGTCAATAGATGTCGTTGCAGTCGTATATCTCCAGTGCTACCAATCACATTGTGTCATATTATATAGTGTTGGAAAGATGAGATTTTAAGCTTCATTTAATCTACCAAAAATTAAATTCGGGGAAGTTGAAAAAAAGTTACAGCTGTTCAAAACTGATTGATAATAATAAAGAAATTCGCTATGTTTTGAAATTTTTTTATAAAAAAAAAGAAGAATGCCACCCAAGCCACCAATGAAATTTGTGAAGTTTACGGAAACGATGCTGTATCAGTTCGAGTAGCGCAACAATGGTTTGCTCGCTTCCGTTCTGGAAATTTTGATGTGAAATATGCGCCTCGCTTTGGTCGACCTATCGTTGAAAAAGTCATAGAAATTATGGAAAAGATTGACCACGACCGTCACATAAGCAGCCATGACATCGCTAAGGAATTTAACATTCGTCATCAAACGGGTTTGAACCATTTAAAGAAGGCTACAAAAAGAAGCTTGATGTTTGGGTACCATATGACTTGGCTGTGAAAAATTTAATGGACCGAATTATCATCTGCGATACTTTGCTGAAACGAAATGGTCGCAAAGCCAGGATTGACGCCTCGAAGGGCTATGCTGAGTGTTTGGTGGGATTGAAAAGTAATCATTCACTCTTAGCTGCTCCAGCCTGGTCGAACGATTGATTCTACATTTTATGGTCAACAACTGATGAGATTGAAGCAAGCATTCGAAAAAAAACGGCCAGAACTGATCAACAGAAAGGGCTTCGTCTTCGATAATGACTACGCTAGACCACACACATCTTTGATGACTCGGCAAAAACTGGGAGAGCTTGGCTGGGAAGTTCTGATGCATCCACCATATAGCCCTGACCTTGCACCATCGGACTACCACTTCCTTCGGTCAATGCAGAACTCCCTTAATCAAGAGGAGTTGGCTTCAAGAGAAATTTACCTGTTGCAGTTTTTCGCCGAGAATCCAGAAAATTTTTACGTTGAGGGAATAATGTCTCTAGAGGAAAAATGGCAAAAAATGTTCGACCAAAACGGTACATATTTGGTTCATTAAAGTTCATTATAAATACAAAATAAAAATAAGTTGAAGTTTGATTAGAAATACGAAAAGACTTTTTTGACTATCCAATATTATGTATAAGAGGACTCAGGGTAGCATTGACCCGATTCAACCCATTTTTGATACACAAAGATACTATTATCAGAAAAGGGTTATCTCTGTATTTCAATAATATGTATATCTCCCACATTGACCGATATTTTCGGTCAAAAGTCAACTAAATATAATTATTGATTTATCACACTTTTAGTAGTTTTGAACAGTACTGTTATATTGGCAGTGGACGGGGTTATCTTCCGATTTCATCCGTTTTTGTGTCGATAGGAGTTCTTAAGGGATTTGACCTGAGCGAATTTGGAAGGCTGTACCGCCTATCACTTTGAAACCGTGTACCATTGATCAGGGTAGCCGGCAATGAGCTGGCCGACGAACTAGATCGCTCTGCGGCACCGTCCAGGATGAAGGAGCCAGAAGTATGCATTGCGGTGGGGTCTCACACTATAAAAGAGTTGTTCCGCACGGAGGAGAGAGTGGGGAGAGAACGGCACTGGCAGCAAGAATGAGCCATGCCAAGCTACTACTACTACCTTGAAAGGTTTAGAGATATGATCAACCTCCTCCCGAGACAAATTCCGCCTCCTTGTTGCGCTCTATACTGGGCACTGCAGCCTCAAAAAACACTTATCGAACATGGACATAGTCTCTTGTGCAAACCGCCTGTTCTGCGACATGGAACAGAAAACTCCCAACCTGATTCTAGATTGCCTAGCAATTTTTAGAAGCAGGCTCAAGGTCCTAGGTTCAATCTACGTGGACAGGAATCACATCACCTCAGTCTCACCTTGCAAGCTCTTGGAATTATTCAGAATGCTGAACCTTTGTGACCATATGTGATATAGGAGAGGGCACAATAGACCATAGGTCGCAGTGCAAAGCCTCAATTTTCTATATCTCTAGCTGATGTTGTATACAGAATTTATGTAAGAGAGGCTAATAGTCGAACACGCCTAAAAATAACCGACTAAATGGGATAATGTAATGTGTTGATATGGATTGCTAAATCAATTGGTTCCAATTAAGTCACTTTTGTCAATATTTTTGCGTTTCTTTCACTAGCTTTTTGCCTCTAAGCTAAATATATAAGCATTTGTTAGCGATGTTTTTTTACATGTTTCATAATTTAGAACTCTTAAATTCATATTTTTTCTAATTTCGTAGAAGCGTCTGCTTTCGAATGCATCAAGTGTCAAATTAGTTATATTATTCTTATAACATATAAGTCTTTACAATAAGTGTAAACAATATATAAACACATTATTATGGCAACAAAAGAATAGAGTTTACAAAATCATTTTCATACATTGCACGAACACAAAGATTTTTTACAATTTTTACAAATCATTAAAAACTATAATTGCTAAGAAGCAGACAAAAGTAAAGCAGCGGTTACTTTTATGTTTCTTTTTTAGTTACTTTCCGTGAAGGAAAGTCGCACTTTTGACTCATTTTGTGTCTCACGCAGTTTTACAGCTTGTCCACCGGCGTTATCAAGTACTTCATAAAGTAGTAAAAATGAGATTCAAGAATGTAAAGAAGTACAAAAGGTGAAAGTCATAACAGAAAGTGAGAATCGGGTAATTAAAAAAAAACAGCTTGAGCTTGAGCTCGAGCAAAAATATATAATAACACGCTTAACGGCGAGAAGTATGGTAAGTTGTATGATATTTCATTTTTTTATACGAAAATTATTTATTTTAGCGAATATGTAGGGGAAGCGAATCAATTCGATAAATTCTAGTGCTTATGTGGAACGAGCTATATCCCGGTTAGGTCTATGTTTAATTCAAGTCACAACTTTCAACATTATATTTAAATATGTCAGGCACTAAAATAACATACATATGTACATGCATACACACAATATACAAAAACAGTATACATATACAGGCGTATATACTTGTTTATAAGCACCCAGTAGGAAAAATATAATTAGTTTCGTGAAAAAATTGAAGCCGTCTTAATTAAAAGTGAAAGGAAAAAAATGGACGCAAGTCACGATATGTTGCTAAATTGGCTTTATAACGGTTGATGCAAGTAGAAGTACTTTTTCATATTATTTTTGTGCAATATTGTTTGACATTTCTTCAACGTGTTTCGCGCGCTGCGCTCAACTTATGGTCAACATAATCGGCCTGCTGAGCGTACTATTCGCAACACCACGACCCATCTTGAGGCCCAGCATTCATTATTGAATAATATTCGACCGAATAGATCACGTCCAGCACGCAGGGAAGAAAATATAGCAGCCGTAGCCGAGAGTGTACACGAAGACCGTGCACAATCGATTCGGCCATCTTAAATTGAAGGCTTACAAATCACAGCTTATGCAAGAATTCCCAAATGACATCGTTTCGCTCTATGAGCTTTTCAAAAGTTCTAAGAAGATCCAACGTTTTTCAGCCAAATGTTGTTCAGCGATGAGGACCATTTCTGACTCAATGGGTATGTAAACAGTAAACACGCAAAATTGCCGCATTTAGGACGAAGAGCAACCTAAAGAGATTCAACTATATTTCCTCAAAAATTATGACGGTGAGAACGTAACCGTCAACGGCGTCCGTTATCGTCCCGTGATAACCGACTATTTGATGTCTGAAATTGAAGCTCGTGATCTCGGCTACATTTAGTTTCAACAAGACGGCGCCACTTCCCACATATCACATCCATCAATGGATTTATTGAAGGAAGACTTTGGTGAGCAGATAATTTCACGTTTTGGGTCAGCGATTGATCACCAAGATCGTGTGATATCAGACCGTTACCACTTTCCTGTGGGAATATGTAGAAACAAAAGTCTATGCGGACAATCTCGCCTCGATTCAGGCCCTGCAGCTAAACATCACGCATGTCATTCGCCAGTTACCAATCGAAATGTTCGAGCGAGTCACCCAAAATTGGACTCAACGGATGGACCATCTGAGACTTAGCCGCGGCTAACATTTTGAGGAGATAATCTTCAAAAAATAAATACCAAAAAATGTTCTTTCGAATGATAATAAACATTTCCCATTAATTTTGAAATTTTTATGTCGAATCGCAGGGCCAGAGGGAATGTATTCAAATTTGGTAAATCATTTTTGTTCATACCCGAGCACTGATTCTGTCAGTATGTATGATTCATGCATACGAATCGAACTGTTTGTCTTCAAATCAACGACAAAGAACAGTGTTGAATCAGAAGCGATCAGCTTAAACATGACTGGCTTGTGGATCATACTCATATTGGTATCATTGAAATGTTCGGCAGTGTTCGGGTTGTTATATACAATACACTGATTTACTGAAAAACAATTGTTTTATGTTCTGTGGCTGATGTGAGTTCATACCGAAGTCGGCCATACCGTTTACTCGATCGTGATTACAGAAGAATATATTATTCAAAGACTTCGAGTAGAGATCGCGAAAAAATGCTTGACAAAGTAGGGGAGGACACTACATTCATCAAACGCCTCATTACTGGCAATAAGACGTGGGCTCATGAATATGATGTCGAAACTGTTCAACAATCTAGAGAATGGTGATTCGAAAATGAGCCGATACCGAAAAATACCAAAACTCTGTGAAGACGCTGAAGCCAATCACATCCGAGGCATATAGCAAGTGTATGAAATATTGAATTAGTATTATTTTTTCTCACGTAAGCGGATATCAGACCCGTTAGCTTTCGAAAAAAATGTATTTTCCTACTTGGAATTGAAAAGCGTCAACTGCTTATATATTTATATGTAGTCAAAAGTGGCTCAAAAAACTTCATGCGTACATTTTATGTACCTACATATAGTAAGCACATTTAAACATATGTATGAACAAAAAAAGCGGCGATTAGAATACTAAAATCGGTAAAAGCAACAAGTACGCGACAAAAGAATTTCAAGTTTAGGCCATTTTAGGAAAAAATTTAAAAATAAAAAAATCAACTAAATTTAAATAGTAATTTAAGTTGAGGTGCGCTTAAACCAAAATATTGCACAAGTCAGTCAAATAATTGAACAATAAATATAATTTAATAATATTAAATATATTCGTAGATCATTACACTTAGGGTTAATAAGGGTTCGTATGTCTTCTGTTTGTTTAATTTAAAAAAAAAAAGTTAATGTGAATGTGTCAGCGTCATTGATCATATTGGTTACAAACTGTGTTCAGTTAGTGCATTATCACCTAGAGAATTTTTGTTGCATATTATCGGCAACTTAATTTTTGTGTTAATCATTAAATTCAATTCTCTTAGTGCAAATTTCTGAAATTTTTTTTCTAAAAATTTTGTAAGCCGCACTCACAAACATTTTATTTAATCATCAATATAAGAATCTTAAGCAAAAAATATCACCTGACGCTATTTCTTGATGATATCGGTTTTTTTTGAGTTGCTGCGTGTGCACACAGCGTTAAGGCTCAGTGTTCTAATTTTCTCTGATTAGCGAAATAAAGTGAACAATGAGTTGCGACTGCAAAATGGTGGTTTTTTCTGTGATGCATTGAAGGCAATCACACTAATTAAACAAATTGCTCACCCTAAAATCGGGTTCGTTCACTTATTCACATTAGGAAATAAAAATTATATTATAAATAATTAAATTTTGATAACTTGCTATTATGACAACGCAGTCTTCAGTAGGCCTTCAACTATTGAAGCTGCAAAGGCTCGCCTGCGTCTGTGCTTCAGGGGCAATGCGCAATTCCCCAACCGTAGCACTTGAAGTCATGCTGGAGCTCACATCACTGCATGTAGTAATCAAAAAAGTAGCGAAACATACCATGCTGCTCATGGCAGGTTTTTGGTAAAGGGAAGATAATGTTGTCTCAATAAAAGAAGGCCTTAAGGGAGGACACACCACTGGCCCTTCTTACAAGGGACGACGTTACGAAGAGGGTAAACTTTGCAAAGAAGTTTAGAGTTACCCTCGGAAGTAAGGCGGAGTGGAGTGATTCCGCACTCGACCTACTACTGAGGGGCAGCACTATCCAGTGGTACACTGACGGCTCGAAAACACCGGAAGGTATTGGAGCAAGCATTGCGGGACCGAATACCAAAGGGACGTTTTCCGATCATCTTTCAAGCAGAAGTCTTTGATATAAGTCAGTGTGCAGAAATCAATCTGCATCGCTACTATCACAATCAGCGTATCGCTATGCTCAAGCGACTTCAGTCTATGAATTCAAACCGCTTTTAGTGGAGGTGTGTATAAGAAGGCGTTCGCACTCTTCACAGGACTCTGCGGGCTAAGGAATCACTTGTATAACATGGGCATAGTCTTTTGTGAAAACGCTGTTTTCAGAGTCTCAGAGGAAAATTTTTTCGAAATGATCGCAGAGATACGCAGAACCTCATTGCAATGCGTGCGATAAATGCTTAATCGGCTGTAGAATTTACAACGATTTTTAAAGCTTTTTTAAATTTTTTTTTGTTAAATACATTTTATTTGCAATCTATTTTAGTAAATAATAATTAGCAAATTTGACAACAAAACCATAGTTTTACTTATATATTTTGGTCTCCCATGAGATCAAAAATAATATACAATATAACAATATGTTCTAAATACAAATGTTTATATAAAAATTATATAATTATACATTTAATATCGTAGTAACATATATAATTAAACATTTACTTAATTCCTAAATGGGATATCTAGAACACGTTGTCTTTTAAGTCTAATAGTTTCATTACTATCATCTAATAACATGACTGCGAAAGGATTGTCGTGATAACTTATCCTGTGCAAATATGCTGAACTAAATCTTTTAATTTCATCTTTAACAAACGGTATATTGAGATCTTAATAAATGGCTTCATTTGTTATGAAAAAAGGCGCGTTTGTAATTAATCTTAGGGTTTTCGATTGGTATCTTTGTAGAATTTCAATATTTGAATTACAAGCAGTGCCCCAAAGTTGCACACCGTATGTCCATATAGGTTTTAGTACAAATTTATATAATAGTAATTTATTTTCAAGATATAACTGCGATGTATGCCCAAGTAGCCAATAAAGTTGTTTTTTAGTTTGATTTTTTTTAGTTTGGTTTTTAGATTTTATCGGAAAGGCCTTTTTAATAACTTTTTTTTCTTATAAAAGAATTAAATATTTTATTCAAACTTTTTATTATTCTGAAGATAGATATTAAAAGACAAGTCCTTCGAAAAAAAGTTGCCGCCAGAATTTCTTACAGTACCATCAAAAGTAAAAAAGAAAAAAGACCTCAAACTAAGTACACTCAGCCCTTTTTTTACGCGATCTCTTTTTACGCTATTTCACTTTAACGCGGTTATTTTTGCAGCGCAAATTCCTCTTTTTACGCGAATGTCTCACTTTAACGCGATTGTTTTTTTAAAGAATTTCAATTTTTGCTAGCTTTACAATGGAAGCTAATTCAGGAAAAAATAAAAAACGCAAAGGCATTTCTTTAGAAACAAAAACTCAGTGAATCTACTGTGCGGACAATAAAAAAAAATAAAAATGCAATTAGGAAATCTGTAGTTTCCGGAAAAAATGTGAATGCGAAGAAAACTTCATACTCAAGAAATGTTTTTATTGAAGAAATGGAAAAAATATTAACAATTTGGATTGAGGATCTCAACCAGAAACGAATCCCAGTTGATACTACAACAATAAAACAAAAAGCTCTATTTTCAAACGATTAACATCGAACCAAGAAAACCAAAACGCCAGACCAAGTTTTCATTGCGGACGAAACAGGCCTATTTTGGAAGAGGTTACCAAAACGAACATATGTGTCTAAGACCCAAAAATCACTTGGTGGCTTCAAAGCTGCAAAGGACCGTGTACCGTTTTAATTATGTAGCAATGCTTCTGGTGGCCGCATGATTAAACCGCTGTTAGTAAACAAAAGTCTCAGGCCGCGAGCACTAAAGGGCAAAGATTTAAAACATTTACGTGTTCACTGGATGGCCAATAAAAAAGCCTGGGTAACTGGAAATATATTCCAAGAATGGTTTGCTAAATGCTTTGTACCAGAAGTTAAAAGTTATTTGGAGAAGAAGAAACAGCCCTTTAAAGCTCTTTTAATAATTGACAATGCACCAGGCCATCCGTTGATTGAACATCCTAATGTAAATATCATTTTCCTCCCACCGAATACTACATCAATTATCCAACCGATGGATCAAGGCATTATTGCGACTTTTAAAATGTACTACCTCAAAAAAACTTTTGCATTATGGAAAATCTGGAGGAAAATCCTGAATTGGACTTCACCGATGCTTGGAAAAAAAAAAAGGATTGCATCTTGTACGCGTCAAAAGCAATTTCTGAAATAAGGCAACATATGTACGTTAAACGCATGCTGGAAATCTCTTTGGCCAGAATGTGTTAAAAGTGGTATGTCCGTAACAAGCAATTCAACTAATTATTCAGATATCATTGATTTAGCACGTTCCGCAGGAGGAGAAATTCTTGCAGATATGACGATAGAAGATATTGACGAGATTCTTCTAGACCGACAGTTCGAGGATGACGATTTGATTGAAATAGCAACGGAAGTAATCGAATCGGAAAATGGCAGTGGCACCGAGATAGACGAGCATCCAATTAAAGCAGAGACGATTAAGCAAGGTCTTACACTGGCAGCAGAATTGGAAAATTATTTTGTAGCAAATGATACTGATGCCGAAAGTGCACGAATTTTTCAAAAGAATTGAGTCACTGCATGTTAAGATACAAAGAACTACATCGGAATTTATTGGGTCCAAAAAGAAGTGTTCAAACAAATTAATCATAATCATAAGTCTGAAATTTGAAACTTATTGTATTGTTTTTGAATATTTTTTTGCGCGTATATTTTGTTATACGCGATATTTTTTATATTCGGAACCAATTCGTCAGTTAATATTGGAAAAGTAACCATTTTTACGCGATTTTTTTTTTTACGCGATTAGTGGCAGAACCAATAATCGCGTAAAAAAGACCTCAAACTAAGTATTTGATCTTCAGTACCTCATTGCAATGCGTGCGATAAATGCTTAATCGGCTGTACAATTTATAATGATTTATAATGATTTTTAAGGCTTTTTGAGCTTTCTTTCAAGTTCATGAACGATCTTTCTTACTGCCATTATTTATTCGGAGAATTTGTAAAACACAGCAACATAGTCGAAGAATCAATCATTATTTGCTTATAATTTGGAAGTCAAAAATATTTGTTTTCTTTTCCAATATGTACAAAAATCTTAAGCGTGTCTGTAAACAGTAAATATTAACAACTCGAAGTGTGAAAAAATAAGAGAACGCAATCAAAATAAAGAGCTGATTGCCAATAATAAAAAATATAATATAAAAGTCGCAGTCAAATCCGCGCTCGCAGTGTGACAAATACTTTTTTGAAAACTTTTCCAGACGAGCGCAGCGCACTGAACGCCACCACAATAACACACCTTCATAAACCACGAACGAAAAGTGAAGAAGAAAAAAAAATACGAAAAAAGTAAACGGTAGATAGTTGTAATGAAACACCGCATAAATTGCACAAATATGAATATTCAACTTTGTTGTTGTTGTTATCATTGCGGCCTACGCATAAACAATAAATTTGTGCTATTACAAACGCCATCAGACGCAGTCAAACGCGCAGCAGTGTAACTGCAATCAGAGCAATATTTGCCATTGCAATCGCAACAGCAACAGCCCCTTTCATAGCAACAACAACAACACGACCAATAATCAGAGCATTTACATGTATAGATAATAAGCAGATATTAGCGGCGCAAACGCAACAAAGCGACTGCCTCGCGACAGCACCGAGGCAACGAACGAAGCCCCTATGCGGTGGCGCGATCGCTGCCCCAACACCAAACGACGAACGCGCCATTGCATAGCGCAACTAAGCGTTCGATGCGCGCGCGCGTGCTTGTACGATTGATAAGCGAACGCAGAGCATATAAATTGAGGGCTCAGCATTTCCGACGTTTAGTGTCGACTGACTGCTCTTTCAGACAAAACGCAACGCGGCGCGGATCGCGTTCGGAAAAAAGTGAAAAGTTTATAACAAAAAAAAATTAACGTAAGGTGTGCGCGCTTGCTCACGTAACGTAATAAAAAGTGTGAAACAAAAACGTAACGCAATTGTAGTGACTTGAAAACGGAAAAGGTCTACGAATAAAAAGGTGAATAAGAAAAAATTTTTTTTTTTCGTGTTGTCAAACTACAGTAATAATTTAATTAGGAATTTACATAAAAAATGCAAATAACCAGCAACGTTGCATTGCGCGCATGCGCGGCTATACTGAAAGCAGAAGTTTAACGAAAGTTGCGGCGCCGAGACCAACAACACTTTGAATTTTTGTTGTAAAAAATATGCAATAAACAAAGTCAGACACGCACACATATGTACATATCCTTACCTCAAATACAAAATAACGTATTATCAAAAAAAATCGAAAATCACTGTCAGATATAATAACCAATATATAACCATTTTATACTTCAAACTCAAATTTTGTTTCAATATGAGTGTATGATAACCAAAATATAACCAATATATAACCAAAACTCAAATTTTCTTTCAATATGAGTATTTTTTATTATAACGTTTTTTCTTCGCCAGCAAACTTACGAAAAGTGATGTTACGTTATTTTGAATTTTAGGTGACGTTATATACATACATATATACATATACACGCATACATAGAAAAGAGAAAAGACAAAGGAAGACGAGTTTTCGAAATTGTTGAAATTTTTTGGTGAAAGACGCTTACAGCCGCGGCCAACACAAATGCAGGCAATGCTGCCCAAAAGCCGTCATAACGGCATAAACGAGTTTGCTGCCACACATTTTTTTGTGAAGCCTGACTCGGCGCTCAGGCGCTTTTTAATTTCTGCGTTCATTGACGGCGTCACTTGAAAAGTGAACTGAAATGCCCGCGCGCTGCGCCGCAAAGTCAAAGGCAAATCGTGCAACGAGCCAGCGGCGCAGTGGCAATGCAGCAAAGCGCTCACCAGCCTCCTGCGCAGCGGCAGCCTTGACTTCAGCGTCCAGCAGTTCGTATACTGGAGTTGCGCGTCGATTTTCCAAATCAAACTTTGTGGTTTACATGAAGTTCAGTTTATTTTAAATTTGCCTTTCAGTTGATTTATTTTTTGACTTTTTGTACGCGTTTGTGTTGTGAGTTATTTATTCAGAAGCACTTATAGTTACATACATACATATGCACATAGATTCTATTGGACGCTGCGCAGCTGCATTGCAATGACTGCTATTAATTTGTATTTTTATTTACGGCAAAAACAAAGGTTAATGCCAATGATAATGCAATGCAATTGCTTGGCTAGTGGAGTCTGGCTTTTACGTGCTTCGCATGTGTGCGTTCGCGCTCACGAGTTGGCGTGTAATTGATCGAACGCTCGAATAGCAACTGGAGTGCCGCTTATTGGCTTGAAATTTTTTTATTTTATATACATATACATACTGCATATATATGTATGCTTATAGATTGTTTTATGCATATTTTATTATCACTCTTCTGATTCACTTAGCTTCAGCTCAAGCGCGCAGCTTTACAATAGCTATTTGAATAATTTTCGCGAGGCGATATAATTAAATATCGCGTGTATACACATATATACAATAATTGCGCGAGTACATATAATTATGAATATAACTTTCGAAAGGGTTTTTATCCATTTTAAGATCACAATAATAAACAAAGCGTTAGGGAAATGAAATTTTTTACAAATACAATGTTGACACGAGTAAACAAAAGCAATTATCTATAGCAAGATTAATTTCATATAACTCTAAAGGGTGCTAGGTCCGTCACTGGACTGAAAATGTAAAATACATCGCGACCGTGAACGGTATTTTAAATAAAATGTTGCAAGTTAATAGCACACACGAGCATTGTCAACAAATAAAAGGTTTGTTTCTGAAACAGGAAGAAGAAGCATGCAAAAATTGACAAGTTACAGTCACAGTGAACGAAATATGGAAAAACCAAGAAAAAACGTAAACTTCGGTTATACTGAAAGTACAATAACCTCCACAAATACAAAAGTTTCCTTACAAGTACAACATTTTGAACGTTCAGTTTGTAAGACAACTATATCTTTAAGTGGTCCGATCTGAACAATTTTTTCGGAAATTGTAGCGTTGCTTTAGGCAATAACCCATGCCGAATTTCGTGAAGATCTCGCGTCAAATGAAAAAGTTTTCCACACAACCACTCGATTCAAAATGTTCAGTTTGTATGACAGCTATATGCTAAAGTGGTCTGATATCGTTGGTTTCGACCAATGAGCAGCCGATTGGGGAGAAAGGGACGCGTACAAAATTTCAGTTTAATATCTCAAAAACTAAAGGACTAATTCGCTTATATATAGATAGACAAACATGGCTAAATCTACTCAGCGCATCATGCTGATCATTTATATACATACATATGTATAAACCTTATAGTGTACCCGATGTTTCCCGCTGGGTGTTACAAACTTCGTGGCAAACTTAGTTATAACCTGTTCAAGTAAAGAAACAGAAAGCTAGCAGATATTAGCAAGAATAATCACATCATATTAACACTTAGAAGTTAGTTGAATAAATTTTTGTTTTAAGAATTTAGAACTAATAAAACAAACAAATTCAAATCAGATAGGTCAAATCTGTTTTAGCAGCTGTTTCTTCAGAAATTTTATCAGCATCTGCTCTGCTTCTTACGCTCGCAAATTTTGCTCGCTTCAGCTAGTTTTTTGAGTTCTAAAAACGCTTCTCCAAAACAGAAACTTAGCTAGCTGCTAGTTGATAGTTAGCCGTACAGAAACAAATCCAAATTTTATACAAAAAACAGCTGATCAGCTGAAAGTTGTCAAAGCGAAATCAACAGACAAATATAAATATATTTTTCTACAAAGCTTTCCCGAAGCTTATTTTAATGTTTAGTTGCGAAAATTTTTGATAGAAAGAGGGGGACATAAACACGACAATTAACATTAATTTATATTAATTTTACGAACATAAACTGAAAAAGGTTTCTGAAATTCTGCTTAAAACCCGACAGACGTCATTACACCTGCATTCTTTGTAGTTAAGTGCCTTTGTACCTGACATAAGTAACTTTCACTTAGGTAAATTAAGTTTACTTAAACTACTCGAAGATTTTCCTATCCACGTATTTTGGCACTTTAAAGTAGAGATCTGCGGTTTTTGGATTTTTGGGACAACACAAGTCTTCAAAATTCCAGTAACTTTCGGTAGATGTGTCTATTATGCCTTTTGTATTTAAAAAAAAGCAAGGTCGTTTTTAAAAATGCTACGAATATTAAAGATATTAAAGAAAAAATTGTAGAAATGAACCACACTTGTGTGGTTAGATAGGTAATACCAGAAGTATCAGAATTTACCGCAACTAAACTTCCACTCAAGTGCTCATGAACGCAACAGCTGATGGGAAATCCCGAGACTGCTGACATTTCCAAATTTAAATTAATTCAACCCCAAGCTTTCTGAATAGTAAAAAGGGAATCCCGAGACCTAAAGCCTTAACTATTCTTGTTATATTGTGCACAGAATATATAGAAAATTGTTCATAGAATATATGCTTAAGGATATATCGCTCATTTTCTGCAAGACCGTCATAAGTCAAAAAAATCGATTTGCCAGAAAACGCGTTAAAAGTTTTCAACTGACTCCAACCTTACACGGAAAAAAGGAATCATATTCTCTTCTCAAGCGGAGCATATAAGAGGTATTCATATGAATTTTTCACCCAACATGAAGTATGATATAACGAACAATTCTGCATCATTAACTCAAAAATCACGTTTTTTGAATTATGCCGGTCTTGCAGCAAATGAGCGATATGTTATATAGATATTTATGATAGAATATGTACACATGACAAGAAAATAATCCACGATATTGCTACTCACAGGTTGCGGGCTACGTTACTAACAATGTTACAACCTGAACCTGAAAATAATAACAGTTCTGTAGCAGGTCGTTTTTATATACTTCATTAAAGCAGTATAACCGCTTGCTCTACTTAACTGTGCGTTCCACCAGCCTACAAGTCTTTAAAAGAGCAGCGCTTAGAAGAATTCTAAACTGAATGATTGGAAAAGTTTCAAAAAACGATAAATTCGTCTAGTGGATTTGTGACATAGTACATATGAATATGTGTATGCGACTGCTAGAATGTATTACAGTAGATCAACCGAGATGCGGTATAACCAATGCAATTTTGATTGTAAATATTTGCCTCACCACTGACCTTGCAATATAATGACTTGCGTCAATAACAGTTGTATCCTACCACAAACCAAAGACATTTTATTTGGAAGTATGGTGTTACAATTCAAACGAGAGCTTCTTCGCTCATTTAAAGTGCAGTTCGTGTTCTTTACTTGCTTTCAGCTGTAAGTTGTTTGTGCTGTAACAGAACTCATTAAATATTATTAGCGGTAATGAGTGATAACGTCCTTGTTTACGGCACTGAAACTACTTAAAGTTCGCTTAACTCGCGGTAACTACAATTTGTTATAATTTAATTGTTATGCGAATGAAAGCAATAAACTATTTTCTATATTCTATTTACGTAAGGATTGTTGGTAATTATGGATTTATTTATAAAAATAAAATTTATATTTAATTGAGTAATTTATATAAAATTATGGAAGGCAAATAATTCATTAAATTTAATTAATTAAAAATTAAAATTAAATTTTATAATTAATTAAATTAATTAAAAAAATTTAATTAATTATTTAATTATAAAATAAGTAAATTATTAATTACTTTTATTTTTTTCTATTAAATTTAATTATTAACTTATTACTTATTTTTTATTTTTTATTTAAATTATATGAAAACTAGGGAAATATTTTCAAAGCATGAGTTTTCATTTTCAGTCACACAATTGAAAAATAATATTAACCGCCATTGACCCTGATGTCTAATTTAATAGTTTTAAAAAGCTTTTATTGAAAAATAATAGAAGCCGTTTTGTAATTAAAACTATTTAACTTCAGTGGAAAGGAGTGTTGCTTTTAAAACAAAGGTTTGATCAAACAAAGAAATCCAAAAATTCTCAAAGTGTTTCGGCAGCCTTTCTTTCACTTTTGTTGTGATCTTTCATTTTAGTGTGGTTAGATATGGAGGTCAACAATAGACGAAAGAGGGATTACAAAACACTTGCAGGTACACCCCACACAACAACACACCGTTTAAGCATTTGTGGCTTGCTTCTCTTGTATTTTTATATACCACTTATCGAACGATTTTTTAATACGTGTTCTGAATTGTATATAAAAAGGCGACGTACGAACAAATATTTTCTCAGAAAATGCAAAATATCGCTTATTATATTTAGCAAACATTACTCATATTTCATTTCAGATATATGACCATATAAAATTAAAAAAAAAAAAAATCAAGAAAGTGGGTTCATATTAAAACTAAGTTTCAAAAATTACTCATATTTCGTTTAAGAAGTATTACCACATAAAATTAAAAAATTCCGAGAAAGTTTTTTCGCATTAAAACTAAGTTATCTTCACTTATTGTGTTGTGTTTCGTTTTTTATTATATACAAGTATTAAGCTCGATTCGAAGTTTGAAATACCCAGAAGAAAAAGTGCGAGAACCTATAAGTTAAATACAGTGAAATCTCCCACAAAGTATATGCAGTCAAATATCTCGGATACTGATGGGAGCAGCCTTTCTTTCCGCTTGATTGATTGTTCTTAATAAATATCTATGGATTTTGGCGCCCGTTTAGTGGAGCTTTCACTGTTTATATGTTATTATATTAAAGAAATCAGCGTGACGAGCTGGTCTAATTTTCCCATATCCACCTGTTTGACTGTCTCTATATACGTGAACTGTCCCCTCAGTTTTTGAGGAATCGATCTACAATTTTGCACATGCCCTTTCCTCCTCAAGAAGCTACTCATTTGCCGGAATCGCGACCGACGGACCACTATAGGATACAGCAGCCATACAAACTGAACGTTCAAACGTTCGTTTTGTCAGAAAATTACCTACAAGGCAAAAATTTGAAAAACTATAATAAAAAGAAACTAAAAATGCAACAAGACGCATCTTCGGCTAGTCATTTCACACTTTAAAGTGAAAATAAAGTTATAAAGTTAATTCAATGTCAGAGATTAGGTGCATTTAGAGGATTTTACATAGTAGATTTCTATCTTACTAAGCGATTATTTAATTTTAGCGAGCTGTTTATTCGATACGCCAGTCTCTAAGTATTGCACAAATCATATAATGACAACTTTCGAGCGTCTGCGCTATTTTGAGGTCTAAACGCCTGTGAAAACTTCGATTTTTAGAACTTTTCATAGTAAAGCCGTTTAGTTTTGGAAAGTGCCAAACTACATTTACCGCTGTGCTCAAAGTTTTCTTTAATTATATAAGTAAGTCAACATCAATTTAAAATTTCTTTAAAAATCATAACGATGAAAACTGCAAAACGCAACAGCAAACCAACAGTGAAAATAATAATATTCAATAAGAAAGTGAAATCAGTAGTAAAAACAAACCATAATGTATAAAATAATTAAAACCGCTATTTTCCTGCTTTTTTACAGTTACATAGCCGCAGACAGCGCGTCCTTCAGCCAGCCGCACTTGTACGTGCACATCTCCACAAAAACTTAACTATCTCTCTCCCCTACGCCCCACTCCAGCAGAATGCTACGCTGTCAGTGCAGCTTATTTAGCGTGTTTGTGCTTTTTGCGCTCACCAATGCTTTCGATATCACACGCATGGAACCCATTGCCGATAAAAACATACACACCGGAAATCGTATGCTCTACGAAAGGGAAATCAACGCCAACATTTCGCATGCGGCGGCAGCAGAAGAGGATGCAGCAGATGGTGTGCTCGATGTAAATGAGATCCCAGTGCGTTTCGATGATGCACAACTGTGGCGTATCTATAATATATCAGAGCATATGCAGAACAACATGCCGTTGGCAGAGATGCTGGAGAGTAAATTTGGTAAGTGCAGAGCATGTTGAAACGCTTAAGGGAGAAAAAAACTATTTGGCGATATGTTAAAAGTGCTTAAGTCGACTTGAGATTTTCATACATTTTAACTTAAATTTATGGTAACTTGAAATTGTTTTGGAGGTATAAAAACGCAGCGGAGAGTGTCGAATATGCTTGTCATAACAACTCTAAACTGCTGAGAATAATTTTAATTGACTTAAGTTACTTTAATTGAAAACAAAAAAAAAAAAAACACTTAAAAATATAGAATATTATGAGTTTGGACGCTTATAATCGTGCTTCTTCTTTCAGGCGGCGTTATTTGGAAGGAAAACTCGAAATTTCTGGATATCTCCATAAATAAGGAGAACTTGAAAGCAGCACGCAGCTATCTCTCTGAGCACAACATCGATAAAGAGGTGATAAATACGAATATACAGGAGATGATCGACGCTGCCGAATTAGAGGGCATCAAGGCGAGCCAAGCAGAGGCGGGCAGTCGTACAAGTGAGTGTAATTTAAAGTAGATTAAAATTTTTTTTATAAAAAACTTTTCGCAGAGAAACAAACAAGCAGCGGCATTGATTGGAAGGACTACCATGATTTGGAAACGATTTATGCGTTCATGCGTGAAATTCGCCAGAAATTTCCGAAAATCTGTCGTTTGTACTCGATTGGAAAGTCGGCGGAGGGACGTGATCTGAAGGTGTTGAGGTAAGTGAAAGAAACATTCTATAAGAAGATTAATACAATTCGGGCATGGCAAATCGACTCAGTACATTACGCTGATCAGATTCTAATCGGACCACTAGAGCATGTAGGAAAGAGTTAGGTTAGGTCGTAGAGTTGATCCAAAATCAATGAATTTCAATTAGACAATAAACAGTATTACCCATAAACTCCTAAAAGGTGGAGTACCGAACTCTTATCGATGGACGAAGCGTGTTGTGCTTTGCACAAATTTAGTAAGACGGCTAATTTCGTGTTTGTTAATTTCTAGTGATTTCGCTAGATTTGCTGAAAGTGGTCTAGTGAGATGTTTCCACATCAGTCTGGCAAAAGCGTGAAATAGAGAAGTGTCAACATGATTCCACCTCGCCTTTCTTCACACATCTTTGGCAGAATATTTTGCCGCACAGTTTCCAGTCCTATAATTGTGACGAGATTAACTTTGCTAAGAGCCATAAGTTCGGATAATCTCTTACGGTTAACTCTGGGCCAGAAGGTCCGAAGGTCGAAAAATCCAAAAGTCCAGAACGCAAGCATACATCAGACAACCGACTCGACTTCAAACGGACGAAATTCGGCAGTTTCCAGCGAGTCTAACATGGAAAAAGCTTGAAGCTATTGTTAATGACGTCATGCATTCCTTGACTAGTTTTGTGCGCACAGTCAGCGAGCTCAAAGCCAGTATAGCTGCTGTTGGAGTGAAACAACCAAAGCAGTGGAGAATTTCAGTGACCCTGCCCGGGCCGCTTATAACTGTAACCAGCTTCCTTAGGTCTAATAGCAGCCTTCGCCGCCAATCATAAAACTGCCATGCAGACGTTTCGATAAAAATCAAGTTCTTGTATGGAAAATTTTTTATTTGTGAAGGGTATTATAGATTCAGTCACAGTTTTAAAGTGAGTTTGTTTCACAACTGCATGCTTAGAATAGGATAATCAATATTTACAACTGGCCTTCCATACCACCAGACTTATTGAGAATTTTAATGGCCTTTAATTTTTAAAATTTTATGAAAACCTTGAATAGTCATATAATATTTCCAAAATATGACTTTTTATCTATGTGAAAAATAATGAAAAATACATACATACATATGTTTGTATGTAGCTTCTGATAGCTTTTTACTTTGATTTTGCTACCATTTTTTATAACAAAGTTTAACTTTTCTGATAACAAACATGACGTGACATGTCGGCGCAAGTTGTTGACAAACAGTGCTCTTCAGCACACAATTGTTATTGCAACCACAGAAACGCTGCAAATGGTGAGATAATTAAATTTTATGCCCAGCTAGCTAAATGTGTTAAGCACTTTTGAATGAATTTGACCCATTATCATAATGAGAAAATTACATTCAAACGTAATATCAAGGATGTTACTGTGTATACAGTATGTACATATGTACATATGTATATGGATATTTGCAAATACTTACTTATGTATGCAAACACATACAGGGCACATTAAGAGCAGGGAATTTGGAAAATGTGTTTACAGTTGTTTCTATTATTTGTGTGTTATTTAAAAAAATAAAATAAAAAAATTTTATTAGTGACGATTTTTTCAGCAAATCAGTAAAATTAATTTTTTGAGATTTTTTTTTGTGTTCAAATCTTAATAAGAAGACCGCGGAAGTTATTTTTATACTTTTTCTTTAATTTATCGTGACTTAGGCAGGATTCCTGAAAGTTTCACATTCTGATCATATGCAAATGTTTTCTGCTTCAACAAAGTTAACAAGTGGCTGTCATATCAGCTGTTCTTTGTTTATAAGTAGTTGAAAGCAAAATTCATAAAACACAATATTAGAAAAAACTCCTTAAAAATTTAGAATTTTAATATTAGAAAAAAAATCATTAAATATCTAGAATTTTAGCCTCTTTGATTAATAATATTAGAAAACAAGAAATTCGATTATCTACGGAGATTGTGGAGTTGTATTGGCCAAATTTGCTGAAGATATTTATTTTATTAAATAAAAAAGCTTTTTGAGACAAAAAAACGTGTACAAAATTTCAGATTGATATCTCAGACGCGTTTCTCGTATAAACAGGCAGACAGACAGACATTATGATGCTGATATTTTATAGAGTCTCCTATTTGGGTATTACAAACTTCGTGGCAAACTTATTATACCCTTTTCAGCATATGAAAATTCCACAAATCAAACTTTTAAATATAGTATACAAATGTTTAATGTATAACTTTCGAACCAAAACCAAGCAATACTGGAATCAGAGTATTTAAAATGAGTGAAAAATCTTGTCTCTACCTAATTAATGCTACATACTTCCTCTTATCTTACTAATAAATACACACAACTTTTTCTTTCTACACAGAATCTCGGAGAACCCACGTGAGTACAAAAAGATCTGGATCGATGGCGGCATTCACGCACGCGAGTGGATCAGTCCGGCAACAGTTACTTTCATACTTTATCAGTTAATGATCAAATGGGAAGAGCAACCGGATTATATAAAGCAACGCACTTGGTACATTATGCCCGTTATGAATCCAGATGGCTACGTCTACAGTCGCAAAGTGAATAGAATGTGGCGTAAGAATCGGGCACGTATTCCAGGTTCGAAGTGTATTGGTGTCGATTTGAATCGTAATTTCAATATTGGTTGGAAAGGACGTGGCTCGTCGACAGATCCGTGTAGTGACGTATATCGTGGCGCAAGCGCCGGCTCTGAATTGGAAACGAAAGCAGTGGTGAATTTTCTGTTGCGACGCAAACATAACCTAGAAGCTTATTTGACATTCCACAGTTACGGTCAAGCCATTGTCTATCCGTGGGCATACAAAGCGGCGAAGGTGAAGGATTCTGCCTTATTGCAACGCGTTGGCCAAACGGCTGTGCAACGCATTCTCAGTAAGACCAAGTCTGTGTATACAAGTGGTGTGACGTATCAGCTCCTGAGTGTTGCCGGTGGCGGTTCGGATGATTGGACGCGCGCAGCTTGTGATGTCAAATATGTTTACACCGTGGAGTTGCGTGATACCGGCAAATATGGTTTTCAACTACCGCCTTCGCAGATAATCGGCACTGGCGAGGAGGGCCTGATCATTGTGGAAGCTGTAGCTCAGGCTATTACACTTTAATCTAATTTATTTATATAAATTTATTTATTTATATAAAGGTATGTGTGTGTTTGATGAATGTGTGCATGTTTTGAAAGAAAAAAAAACTAAATATATACAGACAATTTTACCAATAAGCTATGTGCATATGTACTACTACATTATGTGTGCGTTGAAAAGAAATAATAAAAATCTATATAATTGATAAACTAGCCTTCATTCTATATAGATAATTTTATAAGAAAATCAATGCACCTCAATGGATCTGCTTTGACCCGAAACCCCTAAGAGCAGATTTTGTAAACCGAAAAATATAAAACATAAATACTCGTATGCTCATTCTATTCAGACAAAGCTGACAAAATCTGGCTTAAATGGGAAAATAACTCCCGACAACAAAAGATAACAAGCATAACCTCAAATTGCTTTTGAAAGACATTGGCTGTGGTTGGTCCTGCTTTATTATCCATATAACGCTGTTGTTGTTGTTGTATCAAAAAGTGTTCTTTAAATTATTTGAAGGAAAGGTGCGTGGTTGACAACCGTTGGTCGGCTAAAAATCCGGGTCCATTCCGGTTGCTTAGAACCGGCTGTCGTGGAACGGTTGTTGTTGTTCTAACGGTTATCTAATGCCTCTAATCCCCATTAGAATGGTAAGGATTATCTAAGTTGCCATCGACGTAATCTAACGGGAGGTTCAAGAAACGTGCTGTTTCGACGGGATCGGACCAAAGGGAAAGGGTTTCAGATGAGTGGTGTTGGAGGGACATGCAAAGAAGTGTCATGTAGAGATTCTGGATAAGTAGAAGTTTAACCTGCTACAATATCCAGAACGAAGCTGTGCATGGGTCACTTCGTATCTCGTGACAACTCGGACTCTTCGTCTGCAATGGGTGGTGATTTGACTCCAAGAACGTCATTCACTGGAATGGAGCCGGTGAAGGTATTGATGCCTCCGCTGTGAATGGCGGCCAAAGGGTTTGTTGGCAGTTAGTGGGAACGATCGATACTGCTGGTAAATGGAGTACAAATTGGGCCTATCATATTTAAGATGGATCAGTAGTAGCGACCATCTGGCCGAAATTCTATTCCAAATAACTAACTCGGCTATCTTTCCGGGAGATGAATAGATGTTCTGAGTAGAAACCTATTAAAAAAAAAAAAACTTAAAATACCGACGTGGGAAAGGGAAGGTAGTACATGACTTCCTTGAATGGGACTCACCATGAGTCACGCTAGGGGCGGTAAGTTAGTTGGAGCCGGCAAGAGCCTGTGGATAGAAATTATATGTAAGGCTGTAGTGAGAGGTGAAATCGCAATCCCTAAGTTAACATACTTCGTTGCCGGACTCGTTTAGGTATCTGGTCATAGCGGAATCGCTTAAAACTAAAAAGTCAATGAGTTTACAAGCCATGGTAAGGAGGAAAGTTCCCGGCACTTTTTCTCCATTGCAGTCACAATTTCACACAACCAGGTAAAATAGTCGTCTCAAATATCTACCCATCTACTTGTAGTATATCATCTGGTACATCATACCATTTGATACCCCGATGGCTACAGCCATTTGGCGCATCATTTATGGCTCAAAATACGCTCAGCTATAAACGCATAATCCCACAAGCAATGGTTTTCAGAATATGAAAATCAAGTAATCTGTTCTTTTAGCGCACAAACATAACCTCAAAAGCATGTTCCATTGTTGTGCAGAGCTGATTTTCTAGCCTTAGGCTTACAAAATCGACAATATTGGAAATATAAACGAACTTCATCGCGTTTATAATCTCTTGGCGAATAGAATATAAACAGTAACCGGCAAAATTTATCAGAGGAAGCAAAAGTAATATACTTTCAGATGTGTCGCGACACATCTAACAGTGTTACAGTCTTTTCAAGAGCTTTTGGCATTAACGACAATAAAATAAAGTTCACCAATCATAAGCAATATGTGTTAAATGTAATAATATGCACTTCTTTAGTTACGAATAAATTTTTATTTATATCCAACATAATATTGTCAGCGGATATAATTTCAGTTCAAAAAAATTTATCAAACACAAATTTAGATGTGTATATGAACAATAAAAAATCTTTATACAAGCACTCTTATTTATAGCCCTAATTGAGTTTCAGTTAAAAGCCGTTTAAATGTACACACATACACTCAACGACTTGCCGCTTCATTAGGCGGTTGAGGATGTGCTTGCGTAAAGGCGCCCCCCACTCACCGTGTCGGTATCATCGTCGTCGCCGTTTAGCAACGCCATTGTAGTAACATCGGCATCTGTGGACATCATGGTTTGCATATCCTTCGGTGTAGACTCTTCAGAGATGACAGACACCGATGGTAAATTGTCGACAAAAGCGTCAAAGCGTTGGTTTCCATTTGGCGTGGCGGCAGTTGGTGTTTGTGGCGTGTTTGTAGCTGTAAGTGTAGCATCCGCCGTTGCAAGTACACTGTATTCCAATCCGTTTTTTTGTGATTTCATTTTTTCCTTATGTGTACAATTACCGTTTGTCAGTCTTGTATGCGGCACAGATTGTAATTGCTTCGGCATTGGACTAACATTTTCGATACGTTTTGTATACTTGCTATTTAACTTGATATTTTGTGTTGCAACTGCGGGTTGTTGAATTTGTTGATGTACTGCAGAATTTGGCTGTGGTTGATTCAATTGATGACTTTTTGATTTGTTGCCTCCACTTACTTTCAGTTGTTTACATTGCGCTGCTCTATCTGTGCATCCGAAGATCGACTGCTGCTGCATTAGACGTTCAGCTTCACGTAAAATTTCGTCCACACTACGGGTGTCTGAATTATCAGCCAATCGACTTACTTCTTGGAAAATACTTTCTGTGTCTGCCTCAGTGCAACATTCTTGTTCCCTTGCTAGAAACTCCAATATAGAACTGCTGGTAAAATCATCGCAATCGACTGTAATGGGCGATGAAGAGGTTGATGGAGACTCCGAGGAACAAACCACGGAATTGGCGGATGTGCCTCTCATGCTGGTGCAACCATTTATACTACTGCAATTGCTATTGAGCATTTGTACAGTGGGTGTGGTTTTTTTGTGATTTTCAATTTTTTTTGGCTGCTGTGTAGGCAGGACATTTTGTTGAGTCAACACTTTGGACATAATTTATTTAAAAGCTTCCGTAAGTAAAATTTTGTAAGATATTGTTGTTAAATTGAAGCACTAAAGCACAACAAAATTCAAATTGGCCAGAAAGAGGAAAATGCTAATTCGAAATTCAATAAATTTACGTCTACAGAAAACCGAACTTCAAGTTATCTACACAAAACTCTTCACTCAACTTTTTCACATATGTATATATTTCGAACAAAACACTTTTTAACGTTTGTATACAACACTTTCACAATAAGAAAACATAATATTAAATGTTTCCAATATATTTGACAAAAATACCAACTATTTTTCAACACCGTCTTCGCGCAATGAACATTCACAACCGAATGCTCAGAGACAACAACGATAACGATTTCGTATAAACACCCGTACGAAGGAATACCCGAGTAGCATAAAAACACTTGTCCTAGAGTCCTACGAAATCTTGTTTGTGTTTTGTGAATTATCCTTTCGACGATTCAATTTTTTGATTTTGTTATATTTATTTGTTTTGTTATTAGTGTTGTTGGGATACAAACCGCGTTGACGCTTGCCACTCTTTTATAAAATGCTGAATTACCATTAAAAGATGTTGAATCGGTTTACAGGGTTGCAACGAAATATCTCATACAACAAACGCGCAATAAAAATTGAATTTATAAGAGAAAAATGTTTTGTTTTTTGATCAAACTTGAATTTATTTCGATTTTTTTTTGTAAAAAGGATTTCATGCCTTTACCTTAAAACTGCAGACACTCTAATTATTGTTTAATGACATTTAAAAGCAAATATTTTAAGATATTTTCCAATAATATTATAACATTTTTGCAGAAAAGAGACTATTCTGCACATTTATGAAAACAAAACTATCAGATCGTTGGTTCATCTGTTAAAAAATTTAAACCACTAATAGCCTTGACAGACGACAGCGCTAATATGCATTAGCGGGCTTAATTTACATTTATTTGCGCATTTGACCCATGTTAATGAAAGTTTGTAATGCACAAGAATTTCGTGCATTTAGCTGAAATTACCAAATTTGAGTAAGCAACACTGCTCAAAAATGGCCGATTTTTGCTATTTTTTGACCGATGTCGCTTGAAGTCTGCTGGCTCCTTTGCGTTTACTGCATCAGAGGTAAGCAGTTTTATATTGCTAAAAAATTATGTGCAAGTATATTAACAAAAACAAATTTTTATATTTTTAGATGGCAGAAAATAAACAACGCACAGTTTGCTATCCATTTTTCCAATATTCTTAACTTTTTCGCACACTTTTCCGCATTACAATCAATTATTGTTTTTAATTTCTCTCTATTATATTTTAACGTAGTCAATAATAAACGAATTTTTTCGTTTAATTTATATTGATTTTCTAAAAATACCAAAATTTCTATTAATAATTTATTCTATTCATTTTTATTTCACTTTTGTTATTTTAATAAATAAACAAATTTCACTATCAGCTGTCTAAATGCACAAGACTGCCGTCTGTCACCATAAAATTTCAATGCGCATTAGCGTTGCTTAAGGCAATAATAGCGATTGATTTATTTTTTATTATGCTCACTTAACATTTCCAATTTAAGACCATTTACAACACTAGTGGTGGTAAAGCAACTCTGTTTAAAGGCAAACCTGTAAAATGTCATGTTTTCCTTTTGACAAATTTGTTGGAAAAGGTGTTATTTGTGATTTATAAAGTTCTATTGATATCAAAATACAATTTGTTAATAAAAGTAATAATTTTCCCAAACTAATATATAAATAATCTGCAAACATGCTGTATCTTGAAGATTATCTGGAAAGTAAGTTTGTTATCGCAATACGAATTAAAAGACCAGGGTGTGCTCTAATGATTCAGTAAAACAAATTTAGAGGTTATGGATTTGCCAAATTTTGTTTATTTTGATGTTTTGTTTATGTTTTGACTTTTGGTTGTGCTGCACCCGCAATATTAGTAAACAATAAGTAGTAATGTTCTTACTAAATTTTTTACAAATCTAGTGATCGAGCATTTGCCACAGGAGCTCCGGGACAGATTTACAGAGATGCGTGAACTGGATTTAACAGTGCAGAGTAATAATTATTTATTTATACATTTTTTAGTGAACTCAGAGTAATATTTTTTTTCACAGATAGCATGGATTCTTTGGAGAAAAAAAATCGCACATTTTTTCAACAATGCAAACGTGGAGAATTACAAAACGAACCTGCAGATTTAGAGTTTCAAAATCTTCGTAAGGAATACTACAAAGTTTTGGAAGACGCTGATGAAAAAGTTAACATCGCCACACAAATACATGACTTGGTGGAGCGTTACCTACGCCGATTGGACAGTGAACTATTCAAGTTTAAGTGTGAACTAGAAGCCGATAATAATGGTATAACAGAAATACTAGAAAAGCGTTCGTTAGAGTTAGATGGTGGTTCAAGTGCAGCCACGGCTTTGATGAATGTAATTGGTGTTACACAAAAAGAGAATAGATATTATGGATCAATAGGGACAGCGGCAACAACAAATAGTCATGGTATACTGGGTGTACCCAGTAGTAACATAAGTGGTTTATCACTTTCTACTACACCCGCGGCAACCACAAAAGATCGGTATCGTACACCCAAACCGGAAAAACGCAGGGACAGTACAACAAATTTGGCGCTTCTACCGGAGAAACGTCCAAATTTAGGAAACAATTTAACAACCAATACACCACCGGTTGCGGTTGTTCGTCCTATAACACCAGGTATAAGCACGCATACGGTGCTAAATACCCCGGGCGCATCTGTCACTTCTGCAGGCAATCCCACTGCTGTAGCTTATAATTTACAACAATTAGGTGGCTCGGCATCGAACGCAATCGCTGCAGCTGCCAGTCAAGCCATAGTGGCAACACAACAAATGCCTCAAGGTCGACGTACGGCGAGCCTTAAAGCCAGTTATGAGGCAATACATGGCGCTGGTGGTGGACCACCGGAATTCTGGATCAGTCGTGATATTGCAAATGCTGCAAGCGCAGCTGCACAGACAACACTCCAAACTACAGGAGTTGAGAAAAAACAGAAAAAGTGTGTAGTATATATACGTTTAAAAAACACAAAAGTTTAACTTAACTCCACCTTTATTTCAGAAAAATAAATGCCAACAGTATTACGCACACCAACAGCGCTGGTAGCAGCAGTACTCCTTCATCTGCCATATCGCTGGCATCATCGTCGTCCTCTGTGAGTGTAGACTCTGTAGACATGTTGCCATCTTCGTCTAATTTAGCAACGGTTGGCAGTCTTGGTGTGCCCGCTATTGGCTTATCAACAATGGGAGTGGGTGCGGCTTCTACATCTGCCGCAGCAGCTACGAATCGTGCCAACTCGGCTTCATCTTCGATCTCATCCAATACTCTTACGCCTGCCACTAACATTAATATTAATGAAAGCGGTCTAGTGGTAGAACAAACACCAGAGGGAGAATGGTCTTACGATCCAAATGAACCACGTTACTGTACCTGTAATCAAGTTTCATATGGTGACATGGTCGCTTGTGACAACGATGCTTGCCCATACGAATGGTTCCATTACCCATGTGTGGGTATTACACAACCACCAAAAGGCAAGTGGTATTGTCCTAAATGTACAGCATCTATGCGCCGGCGTGGGAATAGGAAAAACTAGTTGTATTGAAATTAAAGTTTATTTCAAAAGCACGGCTAAATTCAGAGTTTGCTAATTGGACAAAATTTTGGTATATATACGTCTTATATTGAAATGAATTATTCAATGTTATTAGCGCACTTGGAATCAAATTAATAAACTTTCATTAATCGTCGTATACAAATTTGCTTTATTAAAAAAAAATTATTGTACTATTTGTTAAGAACTGCTCTTGTTATGGGAATGTTTATTCTTTACCCTTATTTTTTGGTATTTTTTCATAGACTGATTAATCAGCGTCATGTGTAACATGTGCCGTGTAAGTTATATGTATTAGACTGATCATATAAACGTACAGAACACGTACTTGAGTGGGGAGAAAATAAAAATTTATAAATTGCGCAGGTGGCCACAACATCCACTCAAAGCGATATATTTTCCACATTTTATTCCGCAATTCTTGTAAAGAATGTTCAATAGTATGGCCCTCCATGAAACCTAACGTTGTGAAGAAGACCGTCAAGTAGACTGGTGAACAAATCACTTCATCTAATACAATTTTTAACATCACAGTTTTGAAATTTCTGCCTTGTAGACGTTTATCAAGATATATGTACCAGTGATGACACACAACACCGCTACAGAGACCAGCAATACACATGCTGAAAGTACGCCTAGGACTCCATTCTTTACGTTTACCCGAATACTTTTCGTAGCTTTGGTCTATGATGTCCGCAACTCCACTTAATACAAACGATATTCCAGTGTTAGTGTAAAACAAATATTTCTTGGAAAAAGCGATTTTAGAGAGCCGATAGATAAAAGACATAAACGTATTTTACAATTTGTTTTGCTCGCACGTAAAAATTCTCTCAAATTAAATAACAAAATGAAAATGTTTTGTGAAGGTATTTAATTCTTATCATTTCCCCGTACGCCCATAGGGTGATGCAGATATTTCTTTTATTTTTAATTAAAAAGCGCATGTTCTGATGCTTTTCTGTAAAAAAAAATATTTATTTTGGTTTTTTATTAAGCACAAAAGTGTTCCTTTTTATAAAATGTAAGGAAAAGCTAGAATATACATATAAAAATCCACTGAGAATTGTCACAGCTCACGATTGCTTAGCGCCTCATTTGCTTAGTATTAACATTTATATTGTCACATATGATACCAATAACAATGGTTCAACTGATGGTCCATTATATGTATATAAACATAGGTAGGTATATTGTTTAATCATTGTTTTTCACTTGCGATGTATAAACGTCATATCCTAAACTTATGATGTTATCGTAGAATACACGATATCGTGTGGGCAACCAATAGAAGTTCACAAATTGTGCTGGTGGCCACACCATCCATTCAGCCGCATACAATTTCCATGCCTTTTGTTTCATCTCTAGCCAAGTGTCTTCAATGGATTTGTCTTCTAATGCGCCCATTGTCATGAAAAAAGCGGATATGTAAAGTGGTGAGCAAATAAATTGATCCAAAACAATTTTCTGCATAACTACGCGTATTGTGCGTCCTGGCATGCGTCGATCCAGAAACTTATACCAATAGTGACAGATCACGCCAACACCCATACCAGAAATTCCCATATTAGTAGTACGTGTTCTATCCCATTCCTTTAAATCGCCGCTATACATTTCGTAATGTTGTTCTAACAGATCGCCTGCCGTACTCAAGCTCAACGAAATGCCGACATTGGTAACCAGTAGAAATTTATTACTAAACGCTCGTTTGTGTATTTCACGGAAGAAATCCATGGACTTAAGCGCCGCGCTGCGTAAAGCAAGCACTGCAGTAGGTGCCATCGGAAGTGATTTTGATGTTGTTGTTATTTGTGTGACCTTCAATTTTATTGTAAATTATGTAAACGTAAATAATTTCGGCGATTATGGTAATTTTATTTGGTTGTGTGTAATGTTTTTTCGTTTTTGTTTCAATATTTATGTTAATCTTTCTCTGTTGCTGTTGTGTATCAAATTTAGGTAAAAGAACACAAATACCTTTAGGGCGCTGCGCACTTGCGCCCTAAAATCCTCAGCACCACGTCTAATAAATTAAAATCCAGACCAACACCACCGATCACAAATGTATAGAAAAAGAAAAAAAAACAACAACTACAATACAACACGTGCCAATCAGATTTTTTCTGTAGACAACTACATACATATATCAGTAGCTCACAGCTATAGAGCAATGAACACTGCCACCTCTATTTAATAAACAATAAACAGCTGTTTTCTTATGGCCTCAAAAAGGGTGGTGCATACAAACGGTTAAATGAGTAAATGTAGTGTAATTTCACAATATGGATATATCGAAAAATATCAAATTTTTTGAAGCGTGTAATATCCTACAGAGAATACAAAAGGCTCCAAGTCCAGCTGCAAAAGAAAAGCTAGTACGCCACTATTACGAATCATTTCAAAAGTTTCGGCTATTATTCCGTGAGAGAGTGGGCCTCACTGCAGCAGATCGAGAGGTACCTACTTAAAGCCATTAAGCAAGCATTTGTTAACTTTAAGTCTGTTTTCTATTTTGTAGGATGGTGGTACCAGTTTCTTTTGCATCCTTAGATGTTTAGTACCCCGTGAGGATATGTCTCGTAAAGCATATGGACTCCAAGTCAGTACGCTTGGTAGTGTCTACACAGAAGTGCTACAACTAAATAAAGATTGTATGATTGACAATTGCATTTCTAATATTTTAACAGCTATTAAGATTGCAATATATTTAATTAGCACGCGATGCACAGCTTTTACAAGCGCGCACATATAATGGTTCTGGCAATGACTTTGCAGAGATTTTGCGCGAAGTGCTGTATCTGCGAGGCGGTAATGGCAAAGGCATGAGTGACCTGTCGCTTTATGATGTGCATGAGATGTTAGATACTATAGCAGATGGTGATCGCCAGGGTGAATATTTCCTTAATCTACTAATTTATTGCCTAAAACTTTACGTTTTCCCTACTTTCCGCTTGCTTCGCTTGTAGACACGAAAAAGGTATTAACCAGCTTAGCGGAGGTAGCAACGTCCGCAGAGCAAATGTGGTTCGTACGTTTACTGCTAAAAAACCTGCGTCTGGGAATTGGCGAACAACGCATTTTCGCGCTCATACATCCACAGGCGAGAGATCTCCTTAGACGTTGCTCAGATTTGAAACGCGTCTGCTGTTTGCTGGCAAACAACGAAATAAGTAATGAACCTTTAACCGACCAACCAAACGAAACTAAAAATGCTCTTACCACATTCAATCTAAATAATATCGTACAACCCTTCCAACATATAAAAGCTATGTTATGCGAAATGTTTCATGGCAGCTTAGAGCAATTAATGGCTGAGGATGTGCTTTATTTGGAGACCAAAATGGATGGTGAACGTTTTCAATTGCATTACGAAAATGAACGTTTCAAATATATATCACGTAATGGCATTGACTACACTGATAGTTTCGGTGAAGACTTTTTGACCGGATCATTGACACCATTACTCCAATCGCTATTACCGAATAATCTACAATCAATAATTCTCGATGGCGAAATGATGGTCTACGATATGCGGCGTCAATGCTACCGTGACAAAGGCGAAAATACAGACGTCAAGCATTTGAATAACAGACAAAATTGGAGACCTTGTTTCGTGGTCTATGACGTGCTATATTATAACGGTAGCAGCTTATTGGAAATGCCCTACGTACAGAGATGTCAAAGAGTCGTTGAACTTATAAACAGAGAGGAGCGTGGTGTGTTGCAAATAATGCGTCCAATCAAATTAACATCGGCAGCGCAGTTCCAAGAGCTTTTTCAGCAAGCGCTAGATGCGCAGGCGGAGGGGGTAGTGCTGAAAAAACAAAACTCCATCTACCAACCAGGCATACGCAACGGTGGCGGTTGGTACAAGATAAAGGCCGATGTAATTTGCTATGAATATATATATGTATATATTGAGCTCTATATAATGAGGTGTTTATGTTAATTTTTTAACAGTACATCACTGGCTTGACCACTGAATTCGATTTGCTAGTCATTGGTGGTTTCTACAACAAAACGCGCACTTTCATACAATCCTTCTTGCTTGGCGTACTCAAGTACAACTCCGAAACACAGTACGAGGTTTATAGCGTTGGCAAAGTCGACAATAGAACACGCCAGCGAGCAATATTGAATGACACACTCAAACAACATTGGCACGATTGTAAACGAGAGCCACCACCGAGCTGGTATCATTACAAGCCAAGCAGTGCTGATGGCCGGCCCGATGTGTGGATCGAACCAAATAATTCCGTCATACTGCAAATTAGGGCTACCGATTTAGCGCCTTCCTCCGCTTTCGCGTTGCCTAAATCATTGCATTTTCCGCGCGTAGAAATGTGGCGCAACGACAAACTGTGGAACGAGTGCCTCTCGTGGCATGATTACATGACAATGATACAGGTGCGTGCGCTTTGCTATTACAACTTCAAACATAAAGTATGATTTCTATATACTACTCTACTCAGGGGGAAAGTGGTCTCACGAAAATCCACAAGCGCCAAGTGGAGTTGAGTGATTTGTTATTGCCGCAAAAGAAGCGTAAATTAACTGCGGCCGAGCGGCGCAAATTGGGCGTTTTATCCTATGAACGCCGTTTCAATGCAGATGAGGTAAAAAAAATATTTAAAAATATTGTATAGGCAATTGTTAATAAAATCTCCATCACAGGTAAAACAGCGCTCAAATTTGTTTGAGGGCTTCTCATTTTGCATACTGAGCGCTAGCTTGAAAACCGGTTACACGCCTGAGGCACTCAAAGCATTGGTTGTCACCAATGGCGGCGATATAGTCGAGAATCCCTTACAGGACCCCAGATGCATATCGGTGGCGGGCGATATCACATTTCGTGTAGAAACTTTGTGTAAATCGCGCCGTTATAGCATTGCCAAACTAAGCTGGCTGGTGGACACCTGTGAAAAGCAAGAGTTGGAATTAACGCCAATTGACATGATTTGCACGACGGATGAGCTGGAATCTGAATTCTCGAAAATATTCGATAAATATGGTGACTCATACAGACAGTGCACGGATGTGGACAAATTAATGCGTGTGCTGGAAGGCATAAAGGATGAAGACGTAAGTATAAATCGTCCAATGCTTTTGTTTGCTTGAACTTCATTTGGAAATTTGCTTTTTAGATCGCTGTCGCGAAGTCTTCCGCCGCCGATTTAGCCGAACTTGAAACGTTGTTGTTTGATGAATCTGTCGATTATTTTACAAATTGCAATGCTGCATTTTATAGCATAGATCAGCAAACGAATTTAGCGAAATTGATTTTCACGTATTTTGGCGGCAAGTGCCTGGAGGTAAATGCGTCCAACTTTCAAAGCATCAAATATGTGCTGGTCAATATCAATTTAATCGATAAAGTTAAATTGAAGGCTTGGATTTCCGAGCGATTTAAGAATTATTTGGGCAATCTTTATGTCGTTAACATTGCTTGGATATTTCATTCACAACGCGCAAACCGAAAACTCGACATACTTGAATATATGTGGAGTGAAATTTAATTGTGATCAATCAGTGTTTTATGTGTATGTATGTGTTTGTGTAAGTTGCTAAAGCTGTTGTTAAATTTTTGTGATGTATTATTGACATTTTTTAAGCGCATTTCACACGCTGCAAATTTTGTTTTTAATTTTACACGTTTCTTCAATATTTGTGTACGCTTGATTGATGTGTAATATTATATAAAATGTTTTAAAAAATATGTATGTAATAGGGCGCTGAAAATTATTCGAATAACCTGTAAACCGATTATTCGAATATCCGGTTTGTAACCTGTAAACCAATTATTCGAATATCCGGTTTGTAATCTGTAAACCGATTATTCGAATATCCGGTTTGTAATCTGTAAACCGATTATTCGAATATCCGGTTTGTAATCTGTAAACCGATTATTCGAATATCCGGTTTGTAATCTGTAAACCGATTATTCGAATATCCGGTTTGTAATCTGTAAACCGATTATTCGAATATCCGGTTTGTAACCGTTCCAAAAAACCTAACCAGTTAATATTATTCGAATAGTCGCAATAGTCGACAATAAATGGTTTACCGGATAGTCGAAAATTTGCGGTTAATCGAATAGTCGACGACTTATGACTATTCGGATACTGCAAATCGAATATTATTATTCGAATAATGCCCTATCGGGATAATCCGGTTAGTCGAATACCAAGAGCTCTAGTATGTACCGTATATTGTTTTATATGTCACTAATTTTTAATAAAAATTTATAGTAAAAAATCTAAAGAGTTAATAAATCACTGTTATTTATAATTATCAATAGTCAATATTTATTGTTATAACAACCCTTCCCACGACAGTCGGGTCCAAGTAACCGGAACAGACCAGGATTTTTATACAGCCAAAGACTGGATGGTAGGGTTCAAGTTGATTATCATCAAAGCCATCTAACAGTAGGCACAGGAAACAAGCTGTTTCGACGAGGTCTAACCATAGAGAGAGGGGTGTTAGAAGAGTGAGCGTGGCGTTTAATATGTCGGGTCGATTATGGATAAGTAGGAGTTTACCTGCTACAGTATCCAGAACGATGTTGCGCGAGGCACACCTCAAATACTGGTGGTTTAATCCCCATCCCGCCGTCCACTAGAAGGAAGTGGGTTAAGGTGTTAATGGCTCCATTGTGAATGGCGGCCAACATGTATCTGAAGTTAGTTGCGTCCGTAATCTGTTTGGTGTATTGTTCAATGTCGTCGGCATAATCTAAGAATGGCCTCTTCAAAAATCCCTAGGAGATAGTTTTGCCTCAAGTGGTCGACTGTAAGGAACTACTGGGAGAAGAGTGCATCGTGTTCTTAACCGGAAGCATTCAGGCCTCACTAGGTAAGTGTTCGACAGGTGTACTGCCGGTCGCTCTGATAGCTTAACGCTACTAGGATCGTCCTCTCACAGTGTGGTTTTTTATTTAGGTAACAAACTATCTGGCTAAGTGCTGTGTATTACCAGGAAACTATGTTGATGATCTGCTAGACTCAGGTGGGGAGTAACAAGGTCTCAAGTGTCTACTACTGAAGAAACGGGAGTTATCGGACGATAAGACTCCACTATCGAATTGAATTGAAAGGAGGATGGAAAATCCATGCTTTCTTTCAATATTGTGGGAGTTTGTCTCCTTTGGCCTCTTAAGATCTTTTTCAGAGAAGCTTGCCTAAAATGTTATCTTTTTTATTGTTGTTCAGGGGATGAGCTATCATTATTCGTAGTATTTTCCGACATCCGAAGAGTAAATAGTCGAATTAAATAGACGGATATTCGTATTTGAAATGAAATTTTGATGTTTCGATTTAAAATCTTAAAATATGATACGATGGTGTTTGCAAATCAAGGAAATTTATTACAAAAAGAGAATGGTTAAAGCTGCGATTGCTGCTATGGAGCAGAGTATCGAAGAATATCCGCAGCAGCCCCTACGCCATCGCTGTCAACAATTGGAGCTGTACCCATCTACTTTGTGGAAGATTTCGCAGAAGGATCTTGGTGTGCAGGTTTAAACTCATGCAAGAATTGAAGCCATCAAACATGTCGCACGTTCGGTGAATGAGTCCACAACGAAATGTCATCGATCCCGACTTGCACAACAAAAATATTGTTTGGTTACCTCAATGTGCAAAGGGAGTAATTTGCTCATATTCCTTTAGAACCGAGAGCGGCCATAATGTTACTGTCAATGGGATCGTCATACTCGTAGATACCTGATTAAAGAACTTTTCGTTCCTGGATTGGAGGATGGTGATGTGGATGAACTCTGGTTCCAACAAGTAGATGCTGCATACCATACCGACAACAAAGCAATCAGTTTATTGAAGGAAACTTTTGTCTAGCGCATTATCTCGTGTCGCGGGCCTGTGTCGTAGCTTCCAAGATCGAGCGATTTAATACCGCTATACTATTTTTTGTAGGGTTATGTGAAGTCGCTAATCTATGCAGATAAACCCGAGACGATTGACGCTTTGAAAGTCAACATTCGACACATTATTGGTTTCATACGGCCTCAGTTGCTGTAAAAGGTGGTCGAAAAACTGACCTCTCGACTCGAATTTATTACCGCAAATTATTTTTAAAACTTAGTATCAAACCCTCAGCTTTATAATTAAGCTATTTACATTCTTGGCCGTAACCTTAAATAATATGTATAAATGTCTAAAATAAAAGTTTTGTGAGGTTTTGAGATCAACTAGGTATACATATATGGTAATCGAAAATATTATGCACGCAGCTGAGAGTGTACGCGGAGACGGTGGAGGGTCGACTCAGCGCCGTTCGCAGCAACTCGGACTGACGTACGGAATTGAAAGTGTACAAAATAAAGCTTGTTGAAGAATTAATATCGCTTCGCTTTATGGACTCTTGAAAAGTTCCAAGAAGATGCGACGTTTTCGAGCCAGGTTTTGTTCAGCGATGAGGCCGGGGAGAACGTAACCGTCAATGGGGTGATCATTATCGCATTATGATAATCGAGTAATTGAAGCCTGAAAATGATCTCGTCGACATTTGATTTCAATAATACGGCGCCACTTCCCACACATGGAATTAATTAATGAAGATTTGTTCTGGTATCACACCGTTAGACTTTTTTCTGTGGGGATATGTAAAGTCTAAAGTCTATACAGACAATGAAGCTTCGATTCAGGCCTTGGAGCAAAACATCACGCGTGTCACTCGCCAGTTACCAGTAGAAATGCTCGAACGAGTCATCAAAAATTAGACTCAACGGATGGACCATCTGAGATGTAGCCACGGCTAAGATTTTAAAGTGATAATCTTCAAAAATTTTATGCCAAAAAATGTTCTTTTAAATGATAATAAACATTCCCCAATAAATTAAGTTTTTGTGTGTTTTCTTTTAAAAAAGTAGGGAACCTCGAAATTGACTTAAATAATAGAAAATATATAATATTTATTTTATTAATATAGTTCGATCCGGCTTATTTATTGTAACAGGCATGAATTGTGTCTCTAATAATAGCAGGGTATATTACAAAAACCGTTAATCCTACAAAATTCGAGTATCAAGAAAGTGGTGATGATGCTCTCTGGCATAAAAATTAACTGAAATTGAGTTATTATTTAAATTTCGTGCTTGACCTTCGGCAAATTTTTTCTCAACTTATTATAGATCGACAAGCTTACTAGCATCACATATTATCATATACATACATATATGTATATATATATATATATATACATAAACGTACATGTATATATATACTTAAGACTGTTATCGACTTCATGGTTTACATACAAAGTTCTTTCTTACGGATACTAGAAACTGAACCAAAAGCAAACAAAACAAAAATGATTTTGCACAAAAAATATATGCAGAATTAGGGGATCTTTTTGAAACTAAAACTATATATATTATATATTGAAATTAAATATGTATACAAATATATGTATGTATATGCATAGATAGTATTGGCATAAATTGTTGCAGAAACTAAAAACTGGTTACTTTCGAAATATCGTCTAGACCTAAATGCTTTCCAAGCGCAAAAAGTTCAACGTTCTTCAACATCATCCCACTTGTTTGACTTAATAAACTAGAACACATTTATTTAACATTTCGATTTATTTTAAAAATATTTTTGTTTAGTAAACTCTTGTAGCTGAAATGTTTGCTTCTCTAACAGCTTCCACTTAGCTGTTAACCATCTCATCGATGTTGCGAAATGAAGTGATGGTGAATCGAACTGAATAAAACACGGAAATATAACAAAGAGCGATTTTTTGCTAAAATCTGCTTTATAATTGAACAAAAAGTCGAGTTCGAATGTTATTTCTGCGCACTTCGAAATTATTATTTGATAACTGTTAAACAATGCATCATATGTGGTAAAAAATTTGAAGTGATGATGGATAAACCTTGTGTCACTCAAAAGGCCATATCTCGTGTAAAGATTCAACTGCAGTGGCGTCGGTATAAACACTACTTGTCAGCCTACCAGCTAGATACATATCAAGCAAATGTAAGTGTTCCCGGAACTGTTAACATCACGTTTAGTTAGGTTAGGTTGGTGTCGGAAATAGCCACAACTGTCAATGCTTTGACTGAATTTGTTAGAATATAGTACTATTTGACATTTAAATACACGGAAATCTTTCAAATCGTTGATGTAGGAACATTTGCGTTCAAATGACACCACTTCTAAAATGTTGGAACATTTCAAGGCTGTAATGACACCGGGTGTTAGTAATATCCCTATGATTGTACCGTGGAACTGCTTTTTTTTTGATGTCGCGAAATACACCGAGAGAAAAGTTCTGCGAAAGATTTATGGTCCTTTGCGCGTTAGCCACGGCGAATACCGCATTCGATGGAACGATGAGCTGTACGAGATATACGACAATATCGACATAGTTCAGCGAATTAAAAGACAGCGGCTACGCTGGCTAAGTCATGTTGTCCGGATGGACGAAAACACTCCAGCTCTGAAAGTATTCGACGCAGTACTCGCCGGGGGAAGCAGAGGAAGAGGAAGACCTCCATTCCGTTGGAAGGACCAAGTGGAGAAGGACCTGGCTTCGCTTGGAATATCCAATTGGCGCCACGTAGCGAAAAGAAGAAACGACTGGCGCGCGGTTGTTAACTCGGCTATAATCGCGTAAGCGGTGTCTACACCAATTAAGAAGAAGAAGAAGAAGTACACCGGAGAACCACTAGTTTGAAACTCCTATAAATGTATAAAACTCCTTAAGGACATGCCGGATCGCCAAGATCTTGTACAAAAGCCCCGGAGAAAAGCACACATACTTTTTACTCACACGGTCTCGAAATAACTGCAGGACGATTGTTGGCCTTATGACAGGTTACAACCAATACGTATCTATTCGAGCCGGATGGACATAAGTAATGACGATACGTGCAGAAAAAACGCTGGAACGCCTTCTATGCTTCTGTCTAGTATTATCTAAAATTCGTCTTAGACTAGATAAAGTATTGAAATTATATATCAAATCGGTCTTCTTCTTTTTTACTGGCGTAAACACTGCTTTCGTGGTTATATCCGAGTTAGCAACAGTGCGCCAAAATCCGGACAACATGACCTAACCAGCGCAGTCGTTGTCTCATGATTCGTTGAACTATGTCAATGAGCCTGCCGGGCTTAAAGATCCTAATTCTTGGCGGAGATCCGAAGAGGTAGAGACATTGAACAGACAGACACGTGGTTGTATATTATCATCGTGAGACAGATGTTTTCATATGGAGCAGTTTCTTGGCTTCGAAAGAATCGTAGACTTTGATATGACACCAATTTATCGAAGCTCAATGACTTGCCTGCGCTTCTGAGGTAATGCGAAACTGCCCAACCGCAACACTCGCTGTAATGCTGGAGCTCACACCGCTCCACATAGTAATTAATCAGACAGCAAAGCATACCATGCTACTAATGCCCGTAGAGAAGTATGGAAGAAATAACAAATTAAGGCCTTTGGTGAACAGACACCACTAACCCTGATTCCAAGAGACGGCATTACCAAAAGGGTTAACTTGATAAAGAAGTTTTAAGTTAAACTCGGCAGTATGGCTGGCTGGAATGATTCCTTACTTGATATACTATTGAGGGGCAGCAAAATTCAATGCTACACTGATGGCTTGAAAACATTAGAAGGCATTGCAGGACTAAACTAAAACTTTTCGTACCCATGGTATGTTTTCCGAGCAAATATGTGAAGCAGAGTCCTTTTCTATAAGTCAGAGTGTTGAAATAAATCTCCAACTCAACTATCATAATCAACGTATTGCGTTAGTCAAGCGGCATGAATAGCGATCTCAGCCTTTAAGATCAAAGGTTGAGAGCAGGGGTATATCAGTTTGCAACCGTGTGCACCCCATCAGGGTTCCTGGTTCATTTTACTTGTTTTTGATCGCTCCTAACAGAGTTTTGTGACTAGTATTCAAAATAATGTTTTTAAACGCAGTGAGCTTTACAAGGTGTAATATTTCCACAACATACTTGCCGTTTAGTGAGTTAAAAATGTCATTATTTGATGTGGGTCAACAATGAGATGATGTTAAATTTAAATTTATAAAATTAGGCTCAGATAAAAATCAATAAAACAAAAGACACACACTTCAGCTTCGTAGATCTGCAGCCGGTTCTCAATTCAAAACAAAAAACAGAAACAAGGAAAAAAAATTACGCGTATGCTAATCAACCGCCAACATACATACATACATAAACGCTCAAATACTAGACTGACAGTTTCAAAAACGTCGAGCGCCCGTCGCAACAAGTTTTACATACAAATTTGCTCTGCGGCACTTGGCGCAAAAACGATTACAGAATAGACAAAGCGCTAGCCGCTAATGCTGTGACTGTGAGTGTGGCTGTCGCCATCCGCTCGCAGCTCGCTTGAGTCGCGTGCAAAGGTGCTTCACAGCCATCATTGTTGGCCATTATTAATCTAGATGGGATGTTGGCTGATTACTACAGTGAACATAAGTGGCTTTAAGGAAAAAAACAGCGTTTAAAACAAATATGATAGTGACTTACTGGCTGATACGCAACGCAGACAAATATACCGACATCCAAACATAAGTACGCGTTTGTGATAAAATACCGAGCACGAATGGCTAGAATTATGCGAAATGGCGTGTGGCTATCGTCACGAGCGAAGACGAGCGCGTTTCGTCGATTTGGGTATGGCGGCTTACATAGATAGAAGTCGATGTAGAAGATCAGAGTGGACTCCGAGGGCATATAAAAGCTACTGTTAAAGTTAACAACTAGTTTCGTTTCAATCGACGGGAGCAATCGTGTAGTTGCTTTTAAGTGCGCCAAAGAGCCGTTGAGCCAACAACAGATTTGATTATATTTAAAAATAATAATTATAAAACAAAAATAGTTAAAAAATAAAAACAAATTTTAATAGATTAAAATATCGTTTTGTAGTGTCGCGTATACTTTGAGTTTTATAGAAAATGTATAAATTTGTTTTTGTAGCCATCGTGGCATTGGCCGCCTTGCAGATCCAGCAGAATGATGCATTCATCATTGTTTCGAAAAGTATGGAATATGTTTTTAATAGAAAAAAAAATATATAAAAAAAGTGTGTGCTTGAAATATCCGGTGTGCGAGATGGTATCATTAATCAAGTAATATTTTTTGAACAAGTTTTGAAAATGCATGGAATTTTGCAATGAAAAAGCAGGAAATGTTTTTTTGGCCGTTACGTGATCTGCGCTAATTTTTCCATAACACTCAAGCTTTTCTGAAGTGTATTATTAAAAACAAGTTTTAAGTGGTTTTTGGCTATAAAAATTATAAAAAAAACACACAATATATTGAAATATTGAAAATAAATAGTGAAAATTGTTGCTAACAAATCAGGTTTTGTTTGGACAACCTGATTTTGAGTATAGAATTTTTTTGAATAAAAAAAAAAATAATGTTAATTAATAGAAAGTGAGAGGAATGAATATTGAACTATTTTCCAATTTTTATCAAAGAAATAAAACTTTGGAAAATAATAAAAAAAAACTAATTAATATTCCAAAAACTATATATGTACATACATATGTATGTACATATATTAAAAATATTTATTATTTTTTGTATTACATTTTAATAATTTTATCTAGAAATAATAAAAAAAAATGAAAGATCGGAAGAGCAAAAAATGTTATTATTAAAATTTTTTTAAAAAATATTTTTATTATTTTCCAACATTTTAATTTTTTTTTTATCTAAAAACTATAAAAAATATAATAAAAATTGCAAAACAAAAATATTAAAAAAATATATGTATGTATTAGAAATAGCAATTTTTTTTCAAACTATAATAAAACTTAAAATCTTGTAAAATAATAAAAATATTTTCCTTATTATTAAAAAATTACATGCAATATTATTAAAAATATTTTTATTATTATGTTTTTTTTTGCAATATTTTTTTTTATTTCCCAACATATTAATTTTGTATCTGAAAATAAGAAAAAAAACAAATATTGCCAACAAAGAAATATAAAAAAATATATGTAATTAAAAAGTTGAAAACACACATTTTTTTTGCAATATTTACAATTTTTATAGTATTATATTCCAACATTTTATTTTTTTTGTTAGATAAAAATAATTAAAAAAATACAAAAAAATACATTTATTTATATTTTTCCAACTTTTGAATTTTTTTTATCTTAAAATAATAAAATTGTAAAACAAAAATATTAAAAAAATATTATGTATTAGAATTAGCAATTATTTTTCAAATTATTATAAAAATTAAAAAGGAAATTGATATGATATTCGAATATTTATTTATTTTTCGAAGTTGAAAAATGTTAGATCAGTTTAAAAGAAAATTATGAAAACATGCATTTTCGAACTTGTTAAAAAACATATTTTTAATTATTTTGGAAATTCGAAAATATTTGAAAAAAATATGTTTATATAATATTTGAATTAGTTATTATTTTTCGAAGTTGAAAAATGTTAGATGAGATTAAATGAAAATTAAGAAAACATGCATTTTCGAACTTGCTGAAAAACATATTTTTAATTATTTTGGGAAATCGAAAATATTTGAAAAAAATATGTTTATATGATATTGGAATCAGTATTATTTTTCGAAATTGAAAAATGATCAGATGAAATGAAAATTATGAAAACATGCATTTTCGAACTTGTTGAAAAATATATTTTTAATTATTTTTGGAAGTCGATAATATTAAAAAAAATTGTTTATATGATATTGGAATTAGTTAGACGAGCTCTTATTTTTCGAAGTCGAAAATTGTTAAATCAGATTAAACGAAAATTTTTGGGTTAAAAAAATATTATGCTCACAAATATAACCAAAAAACAATCAATTTGCAATTTAATAACTGTGGCAACCGTCTTGCAAGCAAAAATTCAGTATAATAAAATTATTGATTTCCGTTTTCGCATTCGCAGTTTAGCAAAAGCAAAGCCTACTCATATACACATTTCTACATTTAAATCTAACGCCTTTCACTTTCCTCTCTCAAACGCTTTTAGGTGTTGGTGCCGCCCCGGCCAGTTCTGCAGCCCCTGCAGCACCCGCCTTGGATCCTAACGCGCTCATTCAGGGTCTAACCAATGCCGTGACAGCTAAGATCCAAACGGTTACGCAAGTGGTTGGCGGTTTGGTACAAGCCAAGACAAATCTGAAGCAGAGTTTGTTAAGGAACGTCTTGAACACGGTTAGCAGCGCCAGCGCCGCTCTTCCAAAGCCAACTTACATTACGAAAACCATTCGTATACCCATTTTTGTGAAAGGTGTCGCCGCTCCAGCCGCTCCAGCTGCACCCGCCACGCCTGCTGCCACCACAGCTGCAGCCCCATCGGAGCCCGAGGCAACTACGACGGCTGCCCAATCGGCTGGTTACTCATACGGCTACAGACACCGTCATTAAGCAACACATACATGCATACAAATATTTAGTACTTAAGTTGGTACCTAAGTTGAGCGGAGAATTTATGTGCTATACAAAGATTTAATCTCTAGAAAACTATAATTACAAATATACGAATTAAATTACGATTGTATTTGTATAAATATGAATATAACGATTATTTGAAATAAAAATTGATTTTTTTAGTTAATTTGTTATTTATTATTTTAACAAATTCCATTAAACAAAGCTAGCACTTCTGCACTGATATCAACTATCGCTTCTTTTGACACTAATCAGAATATAAGGGCCTGCTTAGGTCATATACTAAGCAATAGATAAGTTATAAAATCGCTCACTAGATCACTCGTGGCACTCCACAAGGAGGCATCCTATCCCTTTTGCTTTGAGTCATCTTGATCAGTGAATTATTACTACTCCTCAAGAGGGAGAACTTTAAGTTCGTCTACTACGTGGACTGATGGTTCTGTGATCAACAGTTCCAAAAGAATCTACATATCCACCGCCGGAGCTAAGGGTGAAAAACAGGAGCGCGATGTAGTAATCCATACACAGAAGGCAGCTTAAAGATTCCATAAACATGCTAGTGAATAACCTCTAAGTTTCACGACGTTAGGTTTTGCAAGCAGGCAGTAACTAGATTATCAGCAGGTAAGTAACTCGGTTAATATCAGCCGGGTATCCGGTCATATAGGAATAGAAGTAAATCAAAAAGCAGACGAGCGGACAGGCTTGAGGGCAGCTGGAAACACGATTGATTTGCTTAGTAATATTGTAGGGGTCTTCACAGGGCACCTAACCTTAAAATCCCACCTTTAGAAAACGGAAAAAGTGGTTTTAGCGGAATTCAGAGCATGCGCGGAGAATGATGAGACGCTGGAACATTAATTATGCGAATGGCCAGCCTTCAGTCGGATGGGATATATTCCACGGCTCCCGATGCTCCAACTTAAGAGACTTTGGGCAGCTATGGTGCAAAAAATCAAATTTTTTAGCAAAGTGATTTGCGAAGTTTGCGCCTTCCTTTTTAACTAACCAACCTTCTAGAACGCAAGGCAATCTGTAGACACACAGTTAAGGTATTTGGATTAATTTATCCAGATGGGGATCACATCTTCTCCATAGCGCGTAGCAAGCCTTTGTGAGTGCATGTGATGGAGAGGAGAGCACAATAGACCTTAGGTCCCTGTACAAACAACAATAAAATTCTGTTCTATTCTATTGTCCAAGGCCACTACAATCCGCGTATATATTGTTTAGATCGAACCACTATAGCATATAGCTTTCATTCAAACTGAGCCAACATAATCAAGATTAAGAACGTTTTATATGATTTTGTGCTATTAGAAATCAACCTGTAAGTGGTTACGGTTTAAATTGAATTAAAATTGTTTACGTTAGATTCTTTATTTGGAGTAAAAACGGAAATTTGAGAGGGAGTTTGAAAAAAAAAAAAATAAATTTGAGAATATTTATATTTGTCCCAAGCCCACCTAATAATAAGGATTTTGTTGAACAAGTAAGGAAGAGAGTTCGGGTATAACTGAACATTTCATGTAACTTGCAAGGATCAAAGCCAGGAAAGTATCTTCAGGTAAATAAGGCTTGTTAGTTATATGCGGTCTAGGGCAAGTCTTCACACTATTTTATTCTTTCTAAGCGCAAAGATGACATAACTCACATATTGGCCGATATATGAGGTATGGCCTATTAGCCAGAAATGTTTTGGGAAGCAGGGCGGCACTCCACAAAGGCATTGAGGAACATTAAAAAGTGGACGAGATTGCTAAAAATGGTGTACGGCTTACATCGGAAAACGTGATCAACATTGGGGAACCCAAGCGTTGCCTATACGATGATCTCGACAGAAGCATGGTAAAGAAAATCAAAACCCGATGGAACAAGCTACAAGTAGACAAAATTCCTATTGGGACTTGATAGAAAAGACTGTAAGAACATAATGGGAATACTAACTGGTCATTGTCTGGTGACGACACACGCCCGTAGGATGGGGCTGATAGAATGAGAAGACTGCAGGAAATGACTAGAAAAAGGAACCAGGGAAATAATAGAACATCTCTTATGCACTTATCCCGCATTTGAAAGCCTACGCTGTAAGCATCTGGGGTCCACACGGTATGATACCCTCTAGAAGGTATCGCTGCATCCTAAAGGATGACTACACCTCTTGGACCTAGTAACTGAACTCCATCTGGTATTGCAAAGGACCAAACTGGCCTAACAGATTAACCCATCCTAACCTATGCGGTATAAAGTCACTCGGTAGTTCGAAAATCTTTATATTAGGTATATCTTAGGTACTAGGTATTAGGGAAGTATTGGCCCAATTCAATTCATTTTTGATAGAAGGATATACTACAGTCACCCGGATTTCAACTCCTCTCGTCATTCTGGTCATTCAGTATAAACAAAACTATTACACCCTGTATCAACATATTGCAAGAATTTAAAAATAAAGTTAAAGTTCCGGAACCATTGAAATTGTATGTCTTACGAGCCGCTTGACTAATCTTAACTAAAGTTGACATATGCCATCCTTTAAGTTAAGTTCGAAAATAGTCGAAATATCAAAAAAATATATTATCGCCGTTCCATATTCATCAACTTATGTGTTTCTCAATTCATTAATGAAGCATTGGTAAATATATTAAAGCAAAAGTGGTAACTTTCACATGACGTTTCAATCTTCTTTTCCTTTTATGAACAGAGGTGTATCATCTCTCAACCTATATAACGAATATCCCGACAGAAGTGAAAATATATGAATGAGATTTCATATCTCTTTGTAAATCAATCCGAGGACGAATATTTCAAACGTTCTTTTCCTACCTTAACATAGTATTTGTATATTCTTAAATCGCATACATTTCTGTATTTCCGGGCGAACTTCACTAGCCCATACATGCCCTTCATGAACATAGAAATAAGTATTTAGAAATGCAGCATCACATCCCTCATAAAACTGTATTCCTTAAGCATTAGATATAAATTTAAAAAAACGAAAAGGTAAGGGAAATCAACGCTATGCCATTTTCCTGGCGCGTTATGGTTATGTCTAAATGCTAGCATTTATGTATATATCGACTTATGTCAATATTTGAAAAACTCCCTACTGGCTTCCGCATATCCATATAAAAGCGTCACAACGCCACTCTGGCACCTTATTCAGCACAATAACCGTAGAACGCACACTTTTCCGCATGAATTATACGATACACTTATAATAGACACATACAAATATAATTTTTGTACCTAGAAGCCATGTTGCGGAACGGCTTTTTTGAACTTTTGGCTAACCAGTTTGGCCGTTGGTAAACAAGATAGCTTATTATAACCCTTTCATCCGTTCTTGTGATCTCAAATTCATATATTATGAACACAAAGTTATGTGAAACCTCGTTTTCCTTCCTTGTAATGGTATTTTTTCAAAAATCTAATTTCATTCCAGAAGCCAAGATTGACGGACTGCTCATCTCTGTTACAAAACATCCGATTGCAACGCCTTTGAATGTTATGCAATAATCGGTTCCGTTCGTGTTTAAACCACCTTACTTGCTTGATTGTATATGAATATTTATGTAGAAGCAGCGTATGTTAAGCACGTCGATTGGCCAAGTCAAACAAATCAATCGGCGCTCGTGTCAGGCAAAAATATGCGCACATCGGCGTAAAGTTGGCATAGATTAATAAAGAAATTCATTAATAAGCTTCCAAAATTTCTACTGCTTGACAACGTGCATGGACTGATTAAACTCGTCTATAGCGTATCATTATGATTATTGACTACGGCATGGAATAAGAAAATTATTGAAAAGAGTTCTTACGCATTTCATTTGTAACACATTTTTGCTAATAATAATCCTCTCCTTCAAATATATCGTGAATATATGTATGTATGTAAATATTGTACTATTCTAGACACAAATTGTGTCCCAAAAAAAAATTGCACTATGCTAGATACAAATCAGATAGAGTTCTTCTTATAATTTCGAAATTCTACAACAGCGTTTGTGCCCTCTATTAGTCGATGCAGAGGTTCGAATACTTTCTTTTTGCAATCACGTCACTCTCACAAATAAAATGAGCTGGTGTCTTTGCCGCAGAGTCACATAAAGGACATTTTTCAGTCTACCATATTTTCTTCAAGTCTGCAGTGGCCAGTATAGATTATAATTACGCTTGACGCTGACCAATATTACTTTTGACACAAAGTTTGTAACTCTCAGAAGGAACCGCCGCAGACCATATAAATCATATATAATACTATATGAGCAAAAAATAGTAAGACTTTGTTCATAATTTTAAACTTCTTTACTTATTCTACAAAATCTATCTCGTCCCATCCAAAGTAGTCTCCTTTGGTCGCAATACACTTGTGCCAACGTTTTTTCCATTCCTCGAAACAGTTGATAAAGTCAATCTCCGAAATAGCCTTCAATGCGCGTAGCGATTCACGTGCAATGTCTTCGATTCACTCAAAACTGTTTCCCCGGAACGATCGCTTGAGTTCGCTGAATAGCCGGATGTCACACGGAGCTAAACCAGACGAATACGATGAATGCGGCACGATATTGATAGAAAATTTGGCGAAAACTTACGAAAAATCAATGCAGCATGCGACGGCACATTATCGTCTTGCAAAAACCAAGAAATACTGGCCTCTTTTTTACGAAGAGCTTCGCGCCAATGACGCATAACACTCAAATAGTATTCCTTTTTGAAAGTTTGGCCGGTCGGAAGGAATTCGGTGTGTGCCACACCTCGATAGTCGAAGAAAACTGTCAAACTAACCTAGATTTTTTAACTGCTTTGACGTGGGTTTTTCGGCTTCGGCTCATCTTTGCCACGATTTTCGGCAGATTGAACGTCTGTTTTCGGGTCGTAGGCATAGATCCGAGACTCATTGCCTGTAATAATACATTTCAAGACATCCTGACAGTCGGAAGGCATTGTTTTACTGATATTAGCGCGACGATGTTTTTAGAAAAAATTTAGTGGAGTTAGAACCAATCGTGCTTTCAATTTTCTTAAACCCAGTTGAGCTCTCAAAATGGTTTTCCTGATCCTTCCGATATTCCCACGATATCAGTAAGATCTCTGACTGTTAATGGTCTATTCTTAAGCACCAATTCCAGCATTTCATTGACGTGTTGATCTTCAGTTGGTGTAGATGGCCGTTCATCGTCAACGCGTTCTCGAGCCTTTTCGAATAGTTTATACCAAGAAAAAAACACTTGATAGCCGACATACAACACCGAATGCCTTTTCCAAGATTCCGAACTATTTGGCACCAGAAATTCAATTTCGTACACAAAATTTTATGGAACTTCTTTGTTGAATAATTTTACTCATCGTAAAAAGCGCCGAATGCATTTTATGTATTTAAGTAAGACAAACCGGTACTAAACATTAATTATTATTTTGATATCACGTTTGACACAGATGTCATTGACAGATATACCACTTAAAAAAAAATATTTCAACGAATTAAGAGTATGTTTGATGGCAAATTTCTCGCTTAGATCATTGCATTATGACAATAAAAATTTATGAAGCATACAAAAAATGAGGGAATGCTTAGATAAAAACTAATTAATACAAAAAAATCGAGCTTTACATAAAGTATATAATTGTTCCGACAAAGTGTACACACACTTAGAACAACATAATTATAATTAGGATAAAAAATCAATAGACATCGAAGTGAAACATCGCAGATGCCGGTTAATGGCCAAAGTCTGCGATGTTTCTTTAAAATCTGTTTTTATTGTGTCTGATGGCATTATTTTGCACTTGTGCAAGTATGCAAATATCACAATTATTCACTACAAATTGACCTACTGCTGTTAAAGTCTTATAACGACAATAAAAATATTTAATTCCAATATGCAGATATATATAGTTGTGTGTATTTCGTTTTTGTGCCTAACATGGATTATGTCAATTGCATTGACCATTGGCCAACAACTTAGTTGTGAATTAACCACAATAGCACAGAGCCAAAGCAATGCCCCGATCAATGCTATGGCACTCAAGTTTAACTTGTGATCACATATCCATATGGAAGATTACATATTTATATTAATTTAAAAATATATCATCCACGCCGATACAAAAATGCGAACAGATGCTTAAGAAGTCTAGAAATCTTTTTCAACGAGCTGAGAGTGTTTTTATCGCTGTCAACTGTTGGCAAGGATAATGATAATACAGTTCGAAGGTTCATAGCCCACACTCAAATAATACGCGTTTTCATTTTCTCCTAGTATGAGGAGATGGAAAAGTTTTAAGCCACTTCGATAGCTTATAAAGTCTACAAAAAGAAGCTCGATGTTTGGGTACCAGAAGAATTGTGAAAAATTAAATGGACCGAATTAACAACTGCGGTTCTTTGCTGAAACGAAATGAAATCGAACCATTTCAGAAGCGAATGGTAACAGGAGACGAAAAGTGGATCAAATGCGACAATAATTTGCGAAAAAGATCATGCTCCAAGCGTGGTGAAGCTCAACAAATGGTCGCAAAGCCATTATTGACGCCTCGAAAGGTTATACTGAGTGTTTGGTGGGATTGGAAAGGAATTATCCACTATGAGCTCATTCAGCATGGTCGAACGATTCAATCTACATTTTACTGTCAACAACTGATGAGATTGAAGCAAGAAATCGAAAAAAACGGCCAGAACTGATTAACTGAAAGGCCTTTGTCTTCCATCAAGATAACGCTAGATCATACATTGGTACATATTTGGTTCATTAAAGTTCATTATAAATATAAAAAAAATAAATTGAAATTTGATTAGAAATACGAAAAGACTTTTTCAACTATCCAATAGTATTGCATCCAACGGAAAACGTTTCGCTAATTTTTTGGTATATCTTGGTTTGATACAAAAAACTTCAAGTCAAATTAAGGTTACTAAATAATAATTTGCCTAAATTGCCCAATTTCCTGTGCGAAATCGTTGCGGATGTTGGAAAAGGATTCAGTTTTATCAAAAACACAAGTCTAAGAGTGGTACAAACCATTGAATGACGGCCGAGAGATCATTGAAGACATGCCTCGTTCTGGACGTTTTTCGACCTCTTCAACTAATGAAAATATTAAAAAAAAGTGAAGGATATGGTGCTTAAAGATCGTCAGGCAATTGTTAAAGGGATGGCAAGAGAGCTCGACAACTCTCGCTAGTCCGTTTATTTTGGGTATGAAACGTGTTCTTGCGCGACTCGTTCCTAACATATCCATCCATAACAGGTCTCTTTGGACATGCTTGATCGTGCGTATTCCGATTCCACATTCATGGAGAGCACTACAATTGCCGATGAGAAATGGGTCTTGATTAATTAGAAGGCGCCAAAATAAATATGAATAATTAAATATTACAATTTCCGTACATATGTATATATTTTATAGGATCTCCGATATTTTCTTTATTGAAGTGAAATTTCTAAGATTTCAAAAACTTACAACCTAACCTCTTACTCTTTACTTTTAAGTTAAAGTTCAAATTAGGCTCGACGATCTGATTTGTAAATAGTCAATTGAAATGTGTCGGTAATATCAAAGTCAATATAAGGTTCGGCACAAGTTTCAGAATGAAAATCATCAAAAGTCTAGTTGAGAGTCCATTTATGGTCTCAAACAATCTCATCCGAATATGCATAAAAGTTACAAGTAAATTTAAATATATTCTATATGTTTAAGGAATATTGAATTTGTTTTTATGCGTGCTCCTTAAAATATAATTTTAAATAGATGAAATTGGGCAATATCTTCCGCAACAGTTTGAACTGCTATCTTACAGTGATCCAAATAAAGCGGTTAGAAATAATTAAGTAAACAAACAAGGAAAAGCTCGGATTTAAAATGTGCACACATAAAGCTCTTTCGTTACTGTTAAATAACATAATTTCAATGTTAAAGCTTAAATATGCAAATTCGACTGACTGTTTGTCGAAAAACAAAAGACTTCAAGTTCGTTCGCTTTCGCTTCCGTGGCTTTGCCAGCCAAAGACTGTAAATTGTTTGTGGCCAAGTAATGCCAAGTTCAATGTCGCAGCTAACTTTGTTTAGTTTACTATAGTTATGTAATATATGTATATGTATTTGATTTTAGTTTGTTTTTTGAGAGAGTAAGTAAAGGTGAAGCAGCAAATTCAAGCTTAATTTGAAGATCTGATCTTTTTATACTTAAGGTAGTAGTCTGGTAACTTATGCCTATTTTCTTGATTTCTTTGGAGGGTGGTTTTTTATAGGAAAATAAAAATGAATTATCTTGAATATTTAGAGTGTTTTTATTTACATATTGAAAATATAAAAAAAAATTTATTTGAAAAAATCTAATACTTTATTACTATTATTATAGTCACTCGAAGTTGGAACCTCAAAAAAAATGCACGTCGGTGGCCGGGTGATTTTGAGTCTTGATGTTGTCTGGAATCAAATATTCTTCTTTATTATTAATCTATAGACATGTCATTCTGATCGGAACTTTTGAAGTTACATTTCAAGGGTAAATAACAAAATAGAGGAAAAAAGGGGTGAAGGGGTGAAAAAAATGCTCGTTAGTACCGACGAGAACTATGAGTGTGTAGAACAACCTGTTAAAATTTCAAAGCAATCGGATCAGTAGACCCGGGCCGACCAGAAAAACAATGTTTTGAGAAAAACGCGTTTAAAGTTCGGTCGACTTTAAAAGTTGGAGTCCGAGGCGGTCTAGGAAACTCGTTATAACTTCCGAAATATTTCGAATTTCTGTCTGAAATTTTCACAGTATATTCTCAAGACATATTTACTTTCAAATTAAACAAAAAAAAATCGATGTTTTGAACCCAAGTTATCAGACTACTACCTTAATATTATTTATCAAATTATCTCGTCATAGCTATAAATGGGTAATTAGCGCTAATTGTGTCTTCAAGAAGTAAAAATATGCTCTGTGGCAAAGGCTTAAGAAAAACTGTGTAACTTTGTTTGTTTCTGTGTACCAATTGGCGATTAAATAATTGGTTAACTGTTGTAATAACAAGAAAAAACGTTAACTTCTGTTGTACTGAAGCTATAACAACCTTCATACGAAAAATTACCTACAAGATCTTGATTTTGATCGGTCAGTTTGTATGACAGCTTTATCCTATAGTGCTCCGATAATACACTCCGATAATATATAGCGAGTAAAAATACTGATTCGATATCGGCGGTTCGGACAAATCAGCAGCTTTTTGAGGGGAAAAGAACGTTTACAAAGTTTCGGATTCATATCTCAAAAACAGAGGACAAGTTAATCTACATATATGCAGACGGACGGACTATCGTACAGACAGACGGAGATGGCAATATCAACTCATCTCATCACGCTGATCATATAAATACCGGGTAGTACATCAATCGGTCTATAAAAACAAACTGTAATAACTTTTTTTCTATGTGAGTAATCGACTTCCGTTTTTTGGCAAATCGTTATTTAGATTTTTTAAAAATGAAGGCTTGTGATATGGAAAAGAGCTTTTGGATAGGGCAGCGGTATAATGCTTTGCAGTCCGTCTTTTGCGTCCAAACGGAATTCAGACGGGATTTCAAGTCAACTTGGACAAACAGTTACAACTAGCAACTTATCGGCGCAACTTGGAGTTAGCTGACGGTCATATAATTAATGATGACTTAAACCTGTTTCCATACAAAGTTCAAATAACAAGCCGATTAAATCCAACAGATTTGCCTATTAGCCTGGAATTTTCCCAAAAAAATGATTGAAATAGCTGAAGAAGAAGATAACTTAAAAAATATTTGTTTATGTACGATGAGGCTCATTTCGATCTAAACGAAAATGTAAACCAGCAAAATTGCCATATATGGAGTGAGTCAAAACAAGAAGTAAAGCACGAAACGAAACTTAACACAGAACGAGTTCCATTCCATACTTCTTTGAAGAAAACTGAGTAACAACAACTGTCAATGAACACCGTTAAAGATGTTGAATGAGTTTCCTTTACCCAGAACTGCGACAGAGACGATCAATAGCATTTGGTTCAAGCAAGATGGAGACTCTGCACACATAGCCCGACCGGTTGTTGAGGAACTCCAACGAAAATTCGAAAACAAATTAATATCAAAAAATTCCACTTTCCGCTGGCCCCAAAGGTCGCTTCACCTCACTGCACTAGACTTTTTTACGGTGTTATGCTAAGCAAGAGGTGTACAAAAAAAAACCCAGAAATCTGACTGAATGAAGCAGCCCATTAAATTGATCAATTATAGAGGCAATCTCGACTTCAACTCTTCAGGTCAAAGTAAATTAGATTCAAAAACATAACGGTGTCGATATGAGATATTAATTTAGAGACTCATGGTTTAGTTGCTAATAATCTATCAGATCCAACACATCATGATGACGCCCTGTATTTTACAAGTATATATGTATGTATGTAGGCAGACAGACACAAATGATGAGAGAAAGCCAAACAATTTCAAGTATAAGCTACAATGGTTTTCTCTACTAAAAGATTTTTATTAAGATTCAGTTTAGTTAAGAATCCTTGATTGTTACACCAAATTAAGGTTGAGTTAAGATGACGACTTTTATTTCACACGCAGCAACAATAACCTTACAACTATTGGATAGATTTTTAAGTCATCCCAAGGCAGACAAACGCAGACCCATTGCAAGATATAATACTACTTGAATTATCCTGACCTAAGTAGATCGCTAATTTAATTGAACTAGTCTGAGAAAACCTGGTTCCGTTTTTGGATATAGAGGTAGTTGATGGTCACCCACTTCTATGTAGGTTTGATATAAAAGAGTTCGTTTTGAAATGAGTTTACTTCTGAGGGAAATTTTTATTTTTTTATGTATGCATATATGTATGTATGTACGGAATCAACTTAATATCTCTGCTCTATATCGACTGATAGAAAATAAGCTTCATTCAGCTTCATATGAAGAATTTGAGACAATTTTTGCTGAAAGAGAAAAGTAGTTAAGGGAAGCGCCTTCTCTTCCGTAGAATTTGGATTTATTACATGTCTTCGATTAACCAGACAATGGTACACCTCATAGCATATTTCTGTCTAGAAAAAATTTTTGGTATAAATTAATTCGAATGTTCCTCAGTTTTTGCAGCGCCGTCATTTGGCGAATAAAACCAAGTCACATGCCACAAACCAAACTGTAGAAATTCGACCAAACTTCCAGCAGAATTTAGTGTGAACTACCAATTATATACAAAGAACGATACCAACCCCATACAAAAATATTTCTTACAAAAAAGCAGCAGTCATTGACCACTATTAGAGCTAAGAAAGCATTTCTTATGAAATTTACCTGAGCGCAGGTTAAAGGTGCGCAATTGAAGTCTGAAATTGTCGCCTCATCGGGCACGCACTCGTTACTAACACTGTAAGAATTCGTAAGAGTAATAAACTTATTACGAGTTGAGGTTTGTTTATTTTATCATTTATGAATAAATTAAAAATACTACAACTTTGGCGAGGTGCTTTATTAATAACCATAATTAGTCTAGAAGGTCTATGCAAAAATGAAAATCACTTAACATGGCTCATCGCGTTGTTTGAGAATTCACAAATCACACACAGGTACAAACAAATCTGCGTACATACACACATACCTGCAGAGGTGACAAAAGGTATGGCAAACATAAACAACTCTAAGCAAAGGAGATGAAAGAGATGTGGTAAGAATAGTGCTAGCTATGCAAATAACCATTGATTTCGCTCAACTCTGCGGCTTATGTTCATTCATTCGCACTAAAACACCTCAACACACACACACATACAGCCATAAACACCTGCTAAGATATTTCTCACTTTTGTTATACAATTTTGCTCTAACTTCGCGGTTCGGCCGCGGTTTAAGTTGCTAATTTACCAAAACCTCGATATTAGTACGAAATTGTTTGGCAAATTGTGAAGGCAGCCGCAAGAGAAGTAGTGAAATAGTGGCGGAAGTAGAATTCTTCGATTGAATAATTTACGTTCTTAAAATTGAAAAATAAATATGTCAAAACTTGCAATGTTACTGCTATTATTCGGCACCACAGCGGTCCTGTGGCAACAGGCTGAAGCGAAGCCATTTCTTTTCTTACCCCCGAATTTCTTCGTTTTGACGACGAGAGGTATGTATGGCTGTAAATATATGTATATGAGCAATTATATGATGGCGAAAGTTTTAATAGAAATGAATGAAAGTGGTATTCACAAACCGGTGGTAAATTTTTGAAAGCGAAAGGTAGTGAAGAATTATTATTAACAAACTAACACAAATTAATGTATGGTATATATGGGTAGTCGAAAAAGAAATTCGCTATAATTTGAAATTTTTGTATAAAAAAGGGTAGAATGCCACCCAAGCCAGCAATGAAATTTGTGAAGTTTACGGAGACGATGCAGTATCAGTTCATGTAGCACAAAAATGGTTCGATCGCTTCTGGAAATTTCGATGTGAAAGATGCCTCGCTCTGGTCGACATATCGTTGAAAGAGTTGATGAAATTATGGAAAAGATTGACCAGGTCTGTTACATAAGCAGCCATGACATCGTTAAGGAAATTTTCATTCATCATCAAACGGTTTTGAATCGTTTAAGAAAGGCTGGCTACAAAAAGAAGCTCGATATTTGGGTACCATATGAATTGTGTGGGAAAAATTTAATGGACCGAATTAACATCTGCAATTCTTTGCTGAAACGAAATGAAATCGAACCATTTCAGAAGCGAATGGTAACAGAAGATGAAAAGTGGATCAAAAACGACAATAATGTACGAAAAAGATCATGATCCAAGCGTGGTGAAGCTCAGAAAATGGTCGCAAAGCCATTATTGACGCCTCGAAAGTTTATGCTGAGGGTTTGGAGGGATTGAAAAGGAATCATACACTAAGAGCTACTCCAGCCTGGTCGAACGATTGATTCTACATTTTACTGTCCACAACTGATGAGATTAAAGCAAGCAATCGAAAAACAAACTGCCAGAACCGATCAACAGAAAAGGCTTCGTCTTCCATCAGGACAACGCCAGACCCAAAGATCTTTGGGAGAGCTTGGCTGGGAAGTTTTGATGCATCCACCATGTATCCATGACCTTGCCCAATCGGACTACCATTTGTTTCAGTCAATGCAGAACTCTCTTAATGGAGTAAAGTTGGCTTGAATATAAGCCTGTGAAAATTACTTGTCGCAGTTTTTCGCCGAGAAACCAGAAAAGTTTTACACTGATGGAATAATGTCTCTAGTGGAAAAGTGGCAAAAAGTGATCGACCAAAATGGTACTTATTTCGTCCATTAAAGTTCATTATAAATATACAAATAATAAGTTGAAGTTTGATTAGAAATACGAAAATACTTTTTCGACTACCCAATAGGTCCCAGCAATTGTTCGAGAATCCTCTCATAGTATCGTTATCAGTTTTGTTTATCTTTTAATGTGGAGGATTCATTGATAAACCTTTTCACGGCTTGGTGATTTAGCCTTTCATCAGCCGCTTTTAGAAGTATTTTCTTACCTCAATGCAATTATTAGTAGGTACGTAGTGTAGATACTGGGCTATGTTAGTGGAGTTATATGCACATACATATCAATAATTATCATCAATCTTTGAATCAGTCGAATGAGGTGAACATAGAAATCTCACGAGATTATACTAATTTGGAGGACAACATCGTCATTTTCTTATAAAGATGCTACATCCAAGTAGAATTCTCTGTTGTATTTTTTAGAGACGCTTCCAACTTTTTAAAGCTGATTGCAGCGAAAAGAAAGGCGGAATATGAACAGGTATGAGCTAGTGCTGGTATGTAAGTCCTATGTACCGCGAACTAAGGTGATCGGATGAGATTTTCGCCGTCATCGAGGTCCACCTTTTTCTAGTTGAAGGGATTTTCTGGTTATTACTCTAACGGTGTCACTTAAAGAAGCTATTTGGTGGTAGACGAATCAACTTGAAACTTCTTTCTTGACATGCCAAAAAATAGGAAAAAAGCACATAAGCATATTTTTGATGGATAGGCCTAGATTTTTTTAAAAGCTTTTTAATAACAAAATAACACTCGAAACTTTGCCATTACCCGGTGGACCAAGGGTGGACCCTGTTAGAATTTGAATTGTTATTGAATACCACCTTTGAGGAAATTCTACCGGACACGGTGTGATTGGATTTGTTTTAAGGTTTCTCTGCTCAAGAAATTTCAGTAAAAAAATTTGTTAGGGGCCTTCACCAGAAAATATAGCTTCGGTTTCCTTTTACATCCTTTACCACCTTAGGTCTTAATTTTTAAAACTCGGTAACTCTTAAAAGATCTATCCTTTTCTTCCAGCACCATCCACTGACAGTACTTCATCTTCAAGCTCAACAGCATACTCCTCCTCATCAACATCTTCGGCATTCGGTGGTATTTTCCAATTGCCGATGAATATTATAAGCCACAAATTGAATTTTATAAATAGTTTGCTATCGAGTTTTAGCGGTGGCGCTGGTGCTGGTGGCAATATTGGCGGCGGTGGCAATATTGGCAATCTTGCTGGGAGTGGAAAGTTTGGCGGTAGTTTTGGACTTGGCTTTAAATTCAACACAGGCAGGACAACGGCCAGACCAAGAACAACCACCGAAGAGACAAATATAGGTTTTGCGCCACAGTCTACAACAAATACTCCAAAATCCTCAACTGGCAACACCATTGATAATAGCCGAGACTCAACAACCACAACAACTACAGAAAACTCGTTCGTTAGTTCAACAACAGAAGGTTTGAGTAGCTCTACAACAAAACCAAATGCAGAAGTTTCAAGCATTTCAACGACAGAAAGTAGTCCGTCATACAGCAGCTCCACTTCGAAATCGATTGTTGATACTACGGCGAGTGTTACCAGCGTTAGGCCCACATTAGTTGCAGAACAACCCGTGTTCACTGAAACAACAGAAAGAGTTACAAGTAATTTCGCCACCAGCACAGAGTCTCTTGTGAACACTACGGCGAACACTATCAACACTGTTAAATCGACAATAACACCAACAACCGAAAAATATTTCACCGACGTCGAGTCCACCCCAGAGACGGTTTTGAGCTCCACAATCGGCACTGTTATCGAAGAAAAGCCAGCGATTGTCACGACCACCGAAAAAGTTGCCGAACCTGTCACCTTTACCACTGAGCGCATTGAAGATAACGGAAGCACTGACGGTGATGTTGACCGAACAGATAAGCCGGAAGCGGAAGTAAACACCGAATCCGTATACAATGGGGATAAAGACAATGTAACCGGTGGTTATAACTATGAAAAGCATGAAGTGAGCAATGGCGTGAGTGGGAATGGTTATGGCTATCAGAAACCACGTCCGGACTATGATAATGAAATTTTCCCCGGTAAACCAAATAACATGTATTTACCCGTTCTATAAGTTAGTTGATACAGGAAGTAGTGACAAGTTAGTACCGACTATTTGCATTTAATATAACGCAGTTATGACTCAGGATCATTCCTGTTTATCGTAGTAATAAGTGTTATACGACATCGAAAATGTATGTATATATTAATGTATATGTATTTTAAGGCTCTTATTCAAGTTTTGCCAATACAAATAAAAAATAAGAATGAAACTAAAACAATTCATTTTTTTTATATTTTATAACACGTCACTGTGACCTTGCGCACTTCAAAGATTCTACAGCATTTAATAGATCGTAAAGAATAGACAACTCATGAATTATTATTCAGCTGAAGCGCATCTGATAGTAATTTATTTAGCTTCTGGTGAAACTTGTGTTTTCCTATTTATTAACTAATTTTGTTTTTGTGCTCTATTTTAAATTGTTATTGACCGTTTTCAGGTTTCAGGTGGTTTCAGCTTCTTGTGTTATTTTGTTTTGTTTCATTTAATGATCTTCATTATATTCTATTATCTTTGTAGAACGTGCACAGCTTAGCAGGTAAAAGTTAACTTTGTCGGGTAAATAAAAAAATTAAAAATTACGATGCAACCTAGTGGTGATTTAACTAGCGGTATTATTGATCCGTTGTTATTTATTTTTGGCCCTTACCTTACTGTTTTTACAAGAATATTAAGTCTCTAAAGTCCTCACGATATGAATTTAAGGGATCGTCTAGTATAAAATTTTCGAAAAATCGATTTAATTAATATTCTTTTTGAAACTTTTGTTTTAGACTGAAATTGCAGCCGCATTCGTGGACATCGTACAGGACCTTATTTTTACGTGTCACTTCAAAAATTTATCTAACAATTATACATCCAATAAATAAACATAAAAAAAAAATCATTTTGTATTCGTCACGAATGTATTTATTTATAAAAAATCGGACTGATTAGTTAATTCCAACATTAAAAAAAAAATAGCGAAAATCAGTGATTTTTCGAGAGTCACACTGAGGCGATCCCTTAAACTCAATTGTATAACGCTGACTCTAAACTGTTGTTTTTGGAATTCCACTCAGAGAACGTAAAGTATATGTTTTAAGTTCTCTGATCGAACCGAGTCCATATATAGCAATTACCTGTGATAACTATTATGCTTAGGTGCCACCTAGCGGAGATTGTTTTAAGATTTACCCGCTTTCACTGCATGGGCATACACATATTACGAACGGAGTTGATTTGATCCTGGTGTCGTTTGGTGAGGTAATTTTTCAAAATCTTAAGTCCATTTTATTTCAAAATATAAATAAATTTAAACTAAACTTGATACGTTTTGAGAGGAATTATACTTCAGTGCCATCTATTTCTTATATTTAAGCTCTCACGGAAGGCTGCAAACTAATGGATATATTTCCAATTTCCAATGGGAAGTGCAAACTGTGCTTCGCCATGTTCCGCCGCCATTTAGTCAGTTCCGTAGAAAAATCAGTGCGCGTCAGATGAAATTTCGTTATTGCTGGGAAATAGTGAAAAATATAAAAGTTTTTTGTTTAAAAACCGAAAGTTAAGTAATCGTGAGTGTGTAGTTAAGTGAAATAAATGTGAGTGCAGTGTTTTCTTATAGGTTTGTTTGAAAAGTGTGCAATTATAGATTTTAGGTTAGGAAAGTGTGTAAGTGTGTAAGTGTAGTCAGTGGTCGCTGTGCATTTTCAAAAAGAAAAGATTTGAAAGTTCTGTGTGGAAAATAAAGAAAAAGACAATGACAGGATGTGTAGAGATTTCTAATACAAGGTAAGTGTTTCCTGATGAATTTTTATATGAAACTCCATTCAGGTGTCTACCCATAAATTTGTAAGCTGCGTACGCAACGCTTCTGCTCCTTATTGCTTTCCTTTGGTGAGCTTTTTCGCTGTAGAGTAAATAGTATTTATTAGTGCTGTTCTTCCTTAGTATTCAAATAAAATATGATAGCAAGTGGTTTTTAAAGGTGCATTCTAGTCTAGAAGCCTGAAATTCGAGCGGTTTGTGGTAATTGATGCAAGGTAAATGATTTTTTTTGCTATCAATTCACGTAAAATAATTTTTATTTTTATTTCAAGAGCACACAAAAAATATCGTAAATTGGCGGCTACTCAAAAATAAGAGGTAAATTGATTCACGAAATTTTAAAAAATATTACTTATTAGTATATACAAGTATATCGGCAGATTAGAACTAGAGATACCTATAGAAACCCCTGTTTAAGGGGATGGGTGGGTTTCAGAGTTTCAAAAAGGGTAATTTTTTATTTTTTTTAATATATATAATCATTTATTTTATTTAAACAATTCAGCATATCAAAGTTACATATTTAAACAATATTTTGTGAAATTGTATTTAAAAGTGCCGAAAACTCAGCCATTGTAAACTCATCTTCCATGGCGTTCAACTTTGTCGTGGACCACATTACTCAATATTGGTTCCTTTAAAATTAAAAATATTTCGTTAGCACACGGAAAAATTTCGTTATTGAATAAAGGAAGAATTTTCGATAAGTTTTGAACAAAAAACATATTTTTGGGAAATTTTTCAACATACATGGATCGAAAAACTTCGTTATAATACAAAAAAACATCCTTCGCTCAATAACTAGATTATTGTATGTCAAAGATGGGTATAAGATTTAAACAAAATCGCTGAATAACTTTTTGAGAAACTGTTGCCTGATTAACGGCACTTCCGAAGACCCTATCTCTTAGAAATTTATACAGATCGTTTTGAATTTTATAAAAATACTTTAAGCACAATTTACTATTAATATTTAATATTACAAAAAAAAATTCAATTTTGAAACACACCCTAACCTCTCTAAGTTTTAAGCTAAGATTAAACCAACCGAGTTGCCATGACTAAAACGGCCATAACTTTAAAAATAATTTGAACTTTTAAAAATCCGTTTAGGAGTTATATTTAAGATATATATATAAAAGGTATTTTTAAATTGCCTACATTATGTGCTTTGGGATCGTAAACTTAATTTTTTTTTATTAAAAGCAAAAATAGTTCCTGCAAATATTCAAGAGCATGATATTGCCATAAGTATAATTAGACATACATATTATGTAGATATTAAACGATTATTAAAAAATAATTTTTCAAAATTTTTTGCCATCAATCAGTAGATGATGAGAAAGAGAAAATAAAATCAATTTTGTTCTAGAAATTGTATGCTACAAGTAGAAAAAATATGTCAGCTTTTAATTTTATGAAATATTTCATGTGTTCAAAAAATAACGGTAATTTTTGTCGGTCATTGTCGTCTTGAAAATAGTCCCCACAGGTCGAAACACTTCTCAAATTAGATTTTGCAGCGATTAATAAAACTATTGAACTTCTATGTTGAATAATTTCACTCATCGTAAAAATCGGCGAATGCCCTTTATGTACTTCAGAAAGACAAGCGTATACTAAACATTAATGATTATTTTGATGTGACATTTGGTACAGATGTCACTGACAGTCATACCAATCTGCAAAAAAAAAGAATATTGACGAATGGCTTTATTTAAATTAAAAAGTCTTTCTATTCTTTGCCCATAGTAGTATCTATCATATATTTCATTCTTAGGTTTTACTCTGCAACCATTTAAGTTGATAAACCATGAAATACAGCAATTAAAATGTTTCCCAACACAAAACTAATCATTTTACATATGTACAACGTATGTTTAACGCAAGTTGTTCTCCAAAATTAAGGTCAAACGCATTCATCTCATAATAAGTATACATATCCAAATCTATATAAATACAAACATATAAATATAAATACATATCTACATGATTGTTTATATTAAGCATAGCATCCCTCCAGTCTTGTCTTAATTACTTAAGTTTTTTAAGCAAATTAGCACCAACACTTCCGGCTAACAGTCTAAGCTTACCGAAAATCACATAAGCATTGGTGTGCATTACGTAACTGTTATTTTGTTTTTATTAAACAATTAGCAGCTATTTCAATTTACGGTTGAAGTAAGATAATTAAAACTCACGAATTTCTGGAGATTTCTTAAATTAACTTTTTTATTTTTATAGAGAGAATTTTAAAGAAGTAACACTTTATAAAGAATGCGCCTGAGAGTGGTATGCTTGTCAATTGTAATTCCAGTGGAATTTAATATATTTTCTACCAAAGTGGAATATATTTTTTCTATCTCCTCGTTATTGGATTATGCCAGTAAATTTGGTTTATACTTATTATTTGTGAAACATCAATCAATATGTTAGCCTTATACTAAACATTACGCTAATGATTAGTTTAATCTTTTTAAAACGCTATTAAAAAATTAACTTATAAATATGTGCATTAGCCATTAGTAGAGGGTGATATGTCAATGGCTCAAATGGTTTTTTTTTCATAGTAGGAAAGAGCATTGAAAGTCGGAGTGCGGAACTTTAATCCGCAAACCTAGCCTACTCCCAAAAGACTTTCCGTCTCATCTGTCATGCGGCCTGACTGACGCCTAATATACTATATTGGGTATATGTTTTAGTTTTGTAAAAATTAGAGCTGACGCTGCGCTGATGGCTTTTCATTTACCAGATGACACATGAGTGCTGTCAAATTTTCCACCAAAAACTACCGCTAAGTGAAGTTTTTAACTTTTCCCTTACATTTGAACACGACGGCATTGAAAAATACGTGCTCAAAGTCGTCTATGCACTCTGGACAGTACGGACTAAGGTCGTTATGGAATCGAAACAGTATTTGGGTTAGGTGGAAGTCTAGGTTCCCATGTTGTCTATCTATCCACCAATATAGGTCCGGGATTAGTCTGTGGGTTCACCATCCTTTGCTTGAGGTTTGCTACCGTCGCTGCCATAATGTGATGCTTTTGCTTTTCTCTTTTTTTTACACCAACAGACGCCTCTGGTAGTTGGTTCAATCGCGGGAATTCGTCTCCTGGACGACAATGAACTTCAGTAGCGTCGCTTGTTATCGCTCGGAAAGCACTTGTTACTCGTATAGGAATTATATATTTTGTTTGCTTTACCCAAAGTATACGCCAGGTGTTCCTTAAATTTTAATTTGGAGTCCAATATTATTCCCAGATACTTCAGCTGCGGCTGTGAAATAATGTCGCATTCCCCTATTGTGTGTGATACCATTTCTTCCACCTTCCTTGTGCTTATGAGCAAGACTACCGTTTTCAACTCAGCCAACTCTAATCTCATGGTAGCAAACCATTGACATAGGCCATTTATGCTTACATTACTTTTGAGCCGGAGGTCATCCAGATGCTTAGCCCCTCATCAATTCAAATGCTTGTGTTCGTGATAAGATAGACTCCCCCAAACATTTCCGCAACAGCTTGGACGATTCCGTAGACGTGATTGGAATCACAAAATTTCAAGCAAACTCTTTCCTAAATTTTTTCATGGTAAAAACCGCCAGACAAACTTTTTGCGCCGTAAATAAACAGCTTGGAAAGCCACATAGGGAACATAAAAAAGGTTATATTTTGAGATTAAAGAACAAACACAAATTTTATTTATCAAAAATCGCTTTATATTTTTCAAAATAGTCTCTATTAAGATCCATACACTTTTGCATGCGCTTGATTGCCGAAGCACTTTTGCTACTCTGAGGATTGAGGTATCTACAAAACATGCGTTCTGAACGCAACAACCACCTCTTCACCAAAATCGTTGACGGCTTAGTTAATTTTTTCCAAACAGGTATAAAAAGAAGTCATTCGGTGTCAAGTCAGAACTTCACCGTGGATTATGGTGGGAAAGTGTTCCGTTTTTGGTGGTTGGTTTTCTTGACTTCTCGAGAGGCAACTAGCAAAAAAATGGTTGTATACCACTCAGAATTTACTTTTCTCGCATTTCTCTAGACCAATCGAAACGATCCTTTTTTGCGTGATCGACAAATTCTGTAAACAAACCTTCTACAATCAAATGTTTATGCAATATTCAATGTAAGCTGAACCGACTAAGGCCTATAGTTGTCTCAATCTCACGATAAGCCACATCACGATTTTCCAATATTGCTTTGCGCACAGCATCAATAGTTTCCGGCACAACAATAGATTTTGGACGACCTTCACGAAATTCGTCTAGGAGTGATTTGCGACTTCGATTGAATTCACCATATCATGGATAAACACTGGTACTTGATGAAACTTCATCGCCAAAAATCGAACTAAGTTCTGCAATGGACAGTTGCTAAATTAATGAACGACGAAAATAGGCCAAGATGAACATTTTAAGTTACTGTAAACACAAAGATTAATAGAGGTGAATGGACGACTCGAAAGAGGCAAGATTTTGATGGCTTCACGACTTTTGTTGTATGCTTTGGAACACTTCTGTTCGTGCTAATGTAGACTTTTCTACAACATTTTTAACGATTCCGAAGCCGTGATTAAACAAAGATTTTAGATGAGTGGGTTTGAAGTGTTAGGTGAAATGGCAGTGAAGTTTTATTGGGCGTCGTATAAGAATAGGGTTTCACGACATCAATTTGTACGCCATTTTTCTCCAAAAACACCGTACTAACTGTCTAGACGGTAAACTAGATGTAGTTAGATGACTTTGGGGGCTTTTATGAGTGTTAATATTTTCTAATATCTGAAACCTGCAGATTCTTGTGATTTGTGAATTTGGTTCTAGCTTTATATTTTGGTCAAAAATCCCGTCGAGTGTAAGTGTCTCACAGCAGCTATAGCGGTGAACAGACTTTCAAATGTAACACCCAGTATTTCGTGGTTATTGAGGGTCGATTTAGTGGGAAAATGTTGGAGGAGCGGTAGAGAATAAGCGAGAAAGTTCGGAGAAATAGTTTTTAGTTCTCTTAAGCTTGAGCAAGACTGACTTCGACTACAATAGATCCATACAGATAATGATCGAGTACCAGTCAAAATTTAGATTTTTGACAAAATGGCGACTTTAAAAAATAAAGTAGTTTTTTGTGAAAAATTTACGCTTCAGAGTGGCTTAGAAAAAGGAAATTATCTTATGCTTTCGATACTTTACATGTATCTAAGAAGTTCGTTTAAAATTTCCAGTCGATCGGTTCAGCTCATTACGACTTTTTCTCACCGACTCCGTAAACACCATTTTTTGACTGTTTCGATTTTTTTAAATGTGTAAAAACTAAATTTTGAAGATATGGATAATTCCAGATATAGACAAGTCTGTAGAGGACTGCAAAAACTTCATGTAAATCGGTTCAGTAGAGCCTGAAAAGTCGTAGTTATTGCTTTAAAAGACACAGTTTCGCGAAAACGCGTTTTTCGCGCGTTTCAGTTTGTCGGGTCTCCGAAAATACTTTGAATTTTAAAAAATCCGCTTGTAGACATATTCTTGAATAGAAAAAGAAAGAAATCGATTTTTTAGACTAGAAAACCACCATAACGGTTTCCCAGATTCCATGTTACTGGATAAGTTACCAATGTTGTTGTTGTTGTTGTTGTTGTTCTAGCGGCAGAATTATGCCTAGTTGACAGTCCTTGGACGGATAAAAATCCGGATCTGCTCTGGTTACGTAGACCCGACTGTCGTGGGAACCAATATACATTTAAGGTCTATGACGAAGCTACTTTTCCTTTTCATTCATAAATATTAACTGCATTGTTGTAATTATTCTGCATCGCTTGAGCACATACAGTGTGCGACAAAACATATGCACGAACTTGTACTTACTATAATAAAGC